>NC_057008.1:3119602-3226161 GCF_000002595.2 Chlamydomonas reinhardtii | reverse complement strand
CACACAGACCAGGAGCCAGCCCCGACGGCCACGGCCGCATGCCTGCTCGTCATGCTGCTCGGCGTCGGCACGGCCGCCGCTGCCGCCGCCGCCGCCGCCGCCGCCGCCGCCGCCACCGCCGCTGCCGCCGGCGGCGACCCGTCGCTACCCGTGCGGCCGCTGGTGCAGACGGCGCAGCAGCAGCTGGGCTCATCAGGGCCGGGTGCAGCGCCGAGCAGCAGCAGGGGTGGCGATGGCGGAGGTGGCAGTGGACGTGGTGGTGAGGCTGGTGGCGGCGGGGGACAGCAGGGCAGCGGTGGGGTAGGGCGGCCTGGCGGACCGGGCGGCGGCGGCGCGCCTTTGGCCGCCGTCGGCGGGGCGGCAGGCCTGCGCGCGGCGGCACGGAAGAGGACGGGGCCAGACCCTGGTCGGCAGCATGACGACGAGCTCGCCGCGGCGCTAGACTCGCCAGCGCAGCAGCTGCAGCAGCAGCGCTCAGAGCAACCCGCCGCTGCGGAGCCCGCCGCGTCTTCTCCGTTGGCTGCTGCTGCTGCTGCGGCGGCGGCGGCGGCGGCGGCGGCGGCGGCGGCGGCGGCGACCGTCATCGGGCGGCGTGCTGAGGCGGCGCCGTCACCGCGGCGCGGCGTCGTCTTGGACAAACTGATCTGCGACGGCCATGTGGGCTTCGTGTGCGGCGGCTGCGTGGACGGCGAGGCGGCGGTCGTCAAGTTCTTTGGTCCGGACGCGCACGGCCTCGCAGTGTACCGGGCGGAGAGCAGCGCCTACGCAGCCCTGGCGGCGCATCAGGGCCGGGCGCTGCCGCGGCTGCTGGCGGCCGGCACCACGCGCACGCTGGTGCCTGCGGAGGAGGACCCGGACGCCTGGGTGCCGCCGCCACCGCCGGACCGCGTGTTCTACCTGGCCACGAGCCGCGTGCCGGGGCTGACGCTGCATGACCTTCTGGAGCAGCAGGGTCGCATCGAGCCGGCCGTGGCGGCGGCGGCCGTGCGCGCGCTGCGGCGGCTGCACGTGGCTGCGCCGGCGGCGGCCAGTGGTGGTGGTGGCGCTGGTGTCGGCGCCGGCGGCGCCGGCGGCGCCGGCGGGCGCTTTCTGCATGGCGACGTCAAGCTGAGCAACTTGATGATGCTGCTGCCGTCCGCCGCGGCACAGCAGCAGCAGCAGCACCATAAAGTTGCTCAGCTTGACGTCGCCGATCAGCAGCAGCCCGCAGCGGCAGCTGTGGACACGGTGGAGGCGGCGGCGGCCGGCGGCGCGGCTGCTCCTCGCGGCGCCGTCGAGCTGTCGCAGCGGCAGCAGGAGGCGGCGGGAGTGGCGGCGGGAGTGTGGGTGGAGGAGGACAAGGAGGAGGAGGAGGAGGAGAAGGAGGAGGAGGGGGAGGAGGAGGAGGACGAGGAGGAGGAGGGGGAGCCGCGCTGCGTTGTCATTGACCTGGGGCTGTCGCGGCTGGACGCCAGCGAGGAGGAGCAGCGGGCGGAGCTGCGCAAGTTGGAGCAGCTGCTGCGTGAGGCGGCGACGGCAGGGCCGCTACAGGAGTAGTGTGCGTGTGTATGTGGCGCATGCATGCCTAGTTGATTGCCCACACGTACGACACACGTACGAATGTGGTGTGTCGGAGGTGCCGGCGGCGGCGGCAGCGTTTTTTAGCGGTTGTAGTAATGGAAGTAGCGGTGGCGGAGGTGGCAGCAGTGTCGATGGAGACGGCGGCGGTGCGTAGAGCAGGGAATGGCCGTGTGTGTGTATGTGGTGCTGCCTGATGCGCTCAAGGTCAAGCTGTGCACCGGACGCGCCTTGCTTGCTTGCTTCCTGTCAGCCGGCGGCGGCCCCACGGTGGCCGGCGGTGGCCCCCTGCTGGTGGTGGTGGACTGGTGGTAATGGTAGTGATGGCGGTGGTGGCGGGCGCCGACCCAGCCAGTCAGCCAACGAAAGCCGCCGTAGCGGGTGGCGCTCCGCCCCGCCCTGCACGAGCAGCAGCAGGGCGGCGGCTAGCCGCGGCCACACGCGTGAGGCGGATGGAGGGCTGTTAGTTTGGGAGCGCAAGCAGTGCTCGTATCTTGTAGATGCCCTCAGGCACCCGGCATCTACACATGCGTAGATGACCCTGACCGCGGCATCTACACTTAAGCCCCCAAGCCCCCCAAAACGTCTACGCTTCCCCCATTTTGCGCCAAAACCGGCCAAAACCGTCTACACTGCGTAGATGCGTGGCACCCAAACCCAAAATTTTTTCTCCGCCTTCGGCGGATTTTGGGCAGATTTCTACAGTGTAGATGGAAGATACGAGCACTGCGCAAGACGAGCGACCGCACGTTGTAGAGGTAGGGGTAGGCAGCTAGCCTCAATCGGCTGCAATGAGTTGCGTATGTAGGGATGGGCACACTGTGCTGGGCTAGCTGGACAGAGCTGCCCAGATGGAACTGACAGTACAAATCGGGGATCGCAGCTTACTTCATCAGGACGAGTAGCACGGGGTGCAGGTGCGCCGGCTTGGTGTGGCCAGTTCAGAGAAATGTAAGCTAGTGTGAATGCAAATGCAAGACGCCGCCGAGTGCTCCAGGCCAGCAAGCAGCAAGAAAGAAGTTGGAGTTAGCAGCAATCACGGTACGTGCTACCTTTCGAGACGAGACACCAGCGCGCGCGCGACCCACACCATCATCTGACCATGCATGACTGGTCCATGGCCACTCGCCGACAACTGAACGCCCGTACTACAAGTATGGAGACAACCAATCTGAACCAACTGCCTCTTGCAACACAAGCTGTGCGCCACAGGCGCGTTCGCCGTCCCGTCCCTCTCCAGCCCCCTAGCCCGTCCCTCTGCATTCCCCGTCCACGCCCCGCATGCCGCCGTGTGGGGAGCAGTCCGCACTTACCACCAGCTTCTCGCACCAACCCCTTAAAAAGACGGGCGGCAGGCGGCGCAGACGACCGGGCCGCCGTCGTCCCCGGCTGCAGCCGACTACTGCCAGAGCTGATGCCGGTGCTGCCGCTACTACCGTACTACCGCTACTACCGCATTGCTACTACTACCGTGTTGCTACTGCTGCCGTCACGTATATATGCATGGACCAGCAGGCGGGGCCATGATCCACATGCAGCAGGGCGCCATGCGGTACCACCGTGCAGCCCCTGCCCTCCTTTCCTCCCCCCCTCTTTCCCCCCGTTCGGTATAGTTTGGGCTGGGATCTACAACCCCGCCCCCTCCTCATCCGGCGCCCTCATGAACGCATATAAACACGCACGGATGGCTGTCCCGCACTTCACTCCAACCGCTACCACGGCCCCGAGGGCCGAGGCCCCCACTCGCCACGCCTACCTGCGCCGCGTGATCCACCCCCTTCCGAAACTAACCTGCTGAATGCCGTAGTCCGTAATACGGTACTTGACGCACCTTCCTTCCATGCTTGCTTCTATAATAACAACCATCACACAGTCCCACACCTTCGCGCATGCCGCCACGCTGCCCTTGTTATTCGATCGGCCAGTGATGATGCTCGCGCACGCCATGCAGCGCTCTTTGGGCAGTCTGTAGCGCCACTCCGGTTGTACAAGGTGGCCTTTGGGGAGCTGGCGCGAAAGCACTCTCTCAACCTGTGGCTGATGACTTCTGACCCTGACCCTGGCCCGAGCTTGACGTACGGGATGAACCCGAACCTGCTTGGATGAACCCGAACCTGACTGGATGAACCCGAACCTGGCTGGATGGACCCGAACCTGACTGGATGAACCCGAACCTGACTGGATGAACCCGAACCTGACTGGATGAACCCGAACCTGACTGGATGAACCCGAACCTTGCATATGCGTGCGTGCCGTCGTCGGTGCTGCTAGGACGACGTCCACTCGCGCACCGAGGTTGGCACTAGTCGAGCATCCGCAACCTCGTTCTCTGGATGATAGTAACTGCGAAGAAAGCAATTGACAGCAAGTGTGCACCGCACGTGTAAATAGGGGCGGCTCGCGTGTACCAACAGCCAGCCATGCATATGCACGACACACACACACACACACACACACACACACACACACACACACACACACACACACACACACACACACACACACACACACACACACACACACACACACACACACACACACACACACACACACACACACGCACACACACACACACATCATTTACACACACACACACACACACATCATTTACATACATCGACTGTGTGCATGTCCACGGCCGCTGTACGGTAAATTCACGTGGATACCGGTACTTACAGTGCGCATCGCTTGTACGAGAACTTTTTAAATCCGCCGTACAGGTCATCAAACTTGGCGTCCATGGCTTGTTCCAGGTTGGTCACACTGTAGGGAGCCAGGGGGGAAGGTGTGGATGCGGTTGCTTTGGACACGGATTTGGCCATGCGGGCTGTGGGGAAGCGGGACAAGGCAACATACGTGGGGATTGCAGGAGTGCCGCTCGCGTGCAAGCACACCCCGTCAGAGCACCCTAGCTACACACCTGCCGTCGGGGTGGATTGCGATGAAGGGGTTGCGGCAAGTGGCGCCGCTGCAGTACGACATGACGGTTAGTACGGCATCCAGTCGGTCGTACAGCCGCTTGAAGATTCCGTTGTATGGCGCCTTGAACTGCGTGAACCTGGGGGCAGGGCAGGGAGAGGCACCCACAGGCTGTTCAGCGGTCGTGTGCTGGTGTGGGTCATGCCTCAACAAGTCCGCAGCCGCGGACGCCAACCAGCCCACTCTCGGCCCCGGCCTCCACAGAGCCCCACATGCATCGCCACCTTGACTTCCCTGGCCCACCCCGCGTGCCGCCCCCTAGCGCCGCGCCTGCCCCTGCCCTCCCACAGCCACCCCCCACACCACACCACCCCCTCAGTTGTCCCGCAGCCCAACCCCACCACCCAAAACCCACCACCAATCACCCCCTCACTTGTCCTGTAGCTCCACGGCGTCACGCCCCAGGTCGAACAGTTGCCGCACGGCGCCCAACGACCTCACATTCTTGGGCGAGCACTGCACAACATACCTGCATGCATGCACCAAGCACCCAAAGTGCGTTCACGAATCCCATCTATCACCAACCACATAAACCATTTACGCACGGCGTGAACCGCCACATACTCCCGAACATAGTTCCCAAACTTTGATAGGCAGAGCACCGCTAGCCCTGCGCTCGCCCCCACGCGCTCGCTCACTTGTAGCAGGTGTGGCCGCCGCTGCGCGGGTCCGTGGGTGCGCCAAAGGCCTGGAAGGGGCTGCAGGCACGCAGCACGCGGTAGTCCTTTCCCAGCATCTGGGCCATGGTCACATCCTGTAAGTTTAATTAAAGATAAACGAGAGGGAGGTGGATGAGTGGTGTCAATGACGAGTGACGCAAGGGGACGTGTCCGTGTCCGTGGCGGGAGGTACCGGATGCGGTGGCGTAGGTGAGTGGATGTCCGGCGGCGGAATGCTGGTCTAGAGAGGCTAGTGGGTTGCGGCTGGCATGCATGTCGATGCGGTCGGTCATCCCGCCATTGCGAACCCGTTAGTTCCACAGCCTGCATCCACCGTTCCAGCTCACCAGCCATCCCTCAATCAGTTGTCTGTCGAGTAAGCAAGGGCAGTGAGGCGAGTAGCAACAAGCGGCGGTCAGTCAGAAACGGCATTCCGAGGTGACATCCCCCGCACGTACGTGACAGATTGCGCACAGACCATGAACGCAGTCAAAGTCCACCGCCCATGCTCACATGTTACTCCACTGGCCGTAGTAAAACTTGTTGTTGCCACTTGTTTGAAGAAGGCCCCGCCGCCGGCTGCTGACGACGCTGCCGTCTGCTGCTCCGTGCGAGGCCGAGTCGTTGGCCCCTGAGGCCGCGACAAACTCCACCCCCAGCACATCATTGCCACCCACCGCGTAGGCGCCCTCTCCCTTCTGCTGACCAGATCCAGCAGCCTCGCGGGCATTCCTCCGTCGCCCGGAGGGCCTCTTCCGAGGAGCGGGCCGAGGCGAGGGCGACGGAGTCTGCCGGGGAAGTGGCGACTGCACGGGCGCAGCCCCTACACCAATGCAGTCCAAG
This sequence comes from Chlamydomonas reinhardtii, assembly GCF_000002595.2. Classification (NCBI taxonomy): domain Eukaryota; kingdom Viridiplantae; phylum Chlorophyta; class Chlorophyceae; order Chlamydomonadales; family Chlamydomonadaceae; genus Chlamydomonas; species Chlamydomonas reinhardtii. The sequence goes on along the minus strand of NC_057008.1, from coordinate 3,220,123 downwards.
CTGTCGACTGCGGTGGTGACGCCCGAGCTGAGAGTGAGCCCCGCCGCAGCTGCCGCGGTGGCGCTGAGTGCGCCGGGCTGGTTGGGGCGGGGGTAGGCGGCGGCGATGCGGTCGAGTGGCAGCGGTGCGCCGTCTAGCTGCACCCGCCGGGGACTGGCGCCTGCGCAGCAGCAGCCATAGGTGTGGTGGATGGGACGGATGGCGTGTGTGCGGATAGATGGAGGGTGGCGTCATCACATGATGAGCTGCCCGGCTATCGGCGACTGTGCGTGGGCACCGGCGACCATTGCTTTGTCTACGCACGCTCTCTCTCCGTCCCTCCCTGCAATCCATACATCCCGGGACCCAGCAGGCGGCCACGCACCCGCCAGGTGCGCGATGGTGGCTGTGAGGTCGGTCATGGCCGCCGCCACCTCGGGCACGTACACGCCGCGAGGCACGCCGGGGCCCGCCATCAGGAAGGGAACGCGCACGTCCTCCTCATACCTGCGCTGGCGGACGGCACGGGCGGATGCATGTGTGTGTGTGAGAGAGAGTGAGGGATTGTCCCTTTCCAATCCCAAAGAAGGGGGTTGCTTTGCCATTCCTGTCATTCATGTGTCCGTTGATTTGACGAAGCCGTACGGCTACAGATCAAGGCAGGTGCTGTAGATTGCTCGAGGTTCATTAAAAGCCCCGTGCGCACTGTGATTTTGGCATCCAGGTGTCCGCCCCTGATTAGATAGGCATGCCGCACCAAGTGAACTTCTCTCGCGGAATGTTGTGGGTGCCCAGCTTGAATCCGTTGTCTGACGTGAACATGAAAACGGTGTTGTTGAGTTGGCCGTGGCACGCCAAGCGCCTAACTGCATGCGGGGGTGAGGAGCAGAAGGACGGAGGCAGAGCACAGGGTCTTCAGTGCGATCGCGTGCGCAAATCTACTCAGCACAAATTGCCAATCACCACCAAACAGAGCTGGCCACATAAACAGAACCATCCAGCCAGCAGCGCCAACCAAGCACTACGTACTCACCCACTGCCTCAATGGTGTCGTCAACGGCCCGCAGCGACTGCAACCGCGCCCGGTAGCGCTCGTTAATGTCCGTGACATTCAGGCGGTTGGGCGTGGAGGGAGCGAACCCAATGGTGACGGGTGGGGGCCGGCCCCAGTTGGCTGTCTGCAATCAGTATGCGGCAGCAGGAGATGGCATGAGCAGCAGGGGGCGTGGCGCGGTACATAGCTATGGCATGAGCAGGCACGCACGGCAGGAAGCTATGCACGGCAGCACCCGGCCGGCTGTCGCGGCTTCCGTGCTCCCTTGCTTTCTCGCTCAGCGATGACTGCCCCATACATTGTCCTCACGCGCTCACCCGCGGCGCCTTGAGTCCTGGGTACAGGTCCTTGTACTGGGGGAGCACCTGCGGCACGCAGCGGCGGGCACATGTGCACACAGTCAGAAACCCAGAGTCAAAAGCGCAGGGGACAGGATTGAGGCGAGAGGCGCGCATCTCCCACGATCCCCCACAGGTAGGAGCGGGGCCATCGGATAGACCACACTCACACGCCCTCACATGGCCTGGGAAGACCTGCAGGATCCCCCACGTGACATGCCATGTGCGTGGTTGTCCGGTACCGTAACGTACCGTACGGCGTGCCACCCAGCGTGCCACCCTACCCTGATACCCATCGGCACCATTCGAATTTGTAAGCGACAACCCCTTCCACCTAAACTCCGAATTGCATCCCAAATGCACTTCGCAGGGGCGCCGGCACATCCCTCTCGGGCATGCACATCCCCCTCGGGCGTGCACATCCCCACCTTGCCCCGCACGCACCCGCACCCCACACCTGCGGGTACGTGGAGCCCTTGCCCTTGGCGTCATGCGGCGCCACCGTGGAGATGAGCAGGAAGAAGGGCAGTGGGCTGCCGGAGGCCTCGCTGCAGGTCAGCAGTCACGGAGGCGGCAGATGGCAGGGTGGCGAGGTGAGCGGGGTGTAAGTGCATGGGAGGACGTGTGGGGAACGCAAGAGCTAGGGTGAGGTCAGGGGCAACGGAGCAAAGGTTGCAATGGAAAGGTGCGGGCTGTAGAGAAATGGAGCGCTCTGAGGAGTGAGGGCTGCGAGCTAGTGTGCAGCCGTGGACTCACTCGATGTAGCTGAGTGCCTTGTCACGAATAACTTCCTGCAATCAAGGGGAAACAGGCGGGGGAAGTGGGGTGGAAACAGGCTAAGTATACAACAGCACTGTCCCCTTGCGTGCCATTCTTATCAAGTTTCCATGGTGTGCTAGGCTGGGGATGTTGAGTGCACCAGACCCGGGAGGAAAACACACACTCCGTATTGCGCTGCTGTCCCTGCATGCACGCCGCCACTCTCCGTTTGCATCCGCCCCACCTACCCATCCACCACCCCACCGTAGGCTGGCCGGGTCCTGTTCCCGTTGGGTTTGGACTTTGGAGTAAGCCCGAAACCCCCCACCCCTTCCAAACAGCAGCAGCAGCAGCCGTGTCCACTGCCGTACACGCACCTCCTGGAATGCCCCCGGGTAGGACGTCAGCTGGCCGTTGCAGTCCTCCATGTAGGTGGGGGCCTGGGTGGGAGGAGGGTTGGAGGGGGGCGGAGGGTTGTAGATACAAGCCCAGACGATGGGGCTGGGGAGGGTGCGGCGGGGTGGGCGTGCACGTGTGCGCTGCGAGTCACAGCCCGTACGAGTGAGACCTATGAAAGCATGCATGCGAAATGGAGCCACATTTCCAAATCTCCGCCGCTGCGCGAACCACCACGCAAGCCCGACCGCACACCCGACCCGCAACAACACACGCACACACGCACACACGCACACACTACACACACACATTCACACACAACACACACACACACGCAGACACGCACGCACACACAGTCACACACACACACACATACACACACGCAGGCACGCACCCTGGGCGCCTCCTCCCCGCCGTCCTCCGTGTCCACGTCCTGGATGAGAGGGCTGATGCCGGTCCAGCCCTGGGCGGGTGGGATGGATACGGTAAGTGGGGATCCGCAGGGACTGGGTGACCAAAGGATTCAAAGTCGCGGACATCAGTTGCTCATCGCCTATCCGTCATCAGCACCGGTTGGGCACAACCCTGGGCACAACCTTGCAGTATGCACAGCGGTGCCTCCGCACTCAGGGCCGTGCACTCCGGGAGGGCACTCCAAGAAACCCCGTCCGGCCCTTTGGCACATCCGCTGTCATCAGGCACACTGGCCGCGAGCCCCTGGCAGCACGCGCGTGACATGTACCTGTGTGACCCTGGCCGCCAACTACGATTGGCCAACCAACGCAAGCCCGTCCCAGCGCTCTTGGTGCCAGGCGCGCCGCCCTCCGCCTCTCGCCCCTGCCTCCGCCCCTCAACCCTGCCTCCGCCCCTCACCCCTCCCTCCGCCCCGCACCCCACCTGCGGGCAGCCCTTCCTTGCCAACGGCTCTTTGAAGCTGTTGAGGAACTTCCCGACCATGTAGGTGCTGTAGCCGGCATCCTGCGTCGGCCGCCAGCAGTAAGAGAAGGAACATTGCGAGATTAGCTGCGCGCTGCTTGCTTGTGCCGTGGCCGCACCTGAACCATGGCACAAGCAATCATCTACTTCCGGCGGTGCCTTGGTGCATGTGCGGCTTGGCATTTTTGGAAACGGCTACCGCCCACGCCCATGCACCCAGGTTTCCCTGCCATGCCCACGCCACATTGTTCATGCATTTGCACGGCTTGCACCTGCAGCCCCTTTTGCGTGGACCCTGATCTTCCGTGCTGATCCCCCTCCCCGATGAATACCCCTGTTGTGACCTCCGATCACCCACCTGCAGCCAAACTGGCAAGTAGTCGTCATCGAGCTGATTCTCTAGGAACTTCACCGCGCTGCCTGGGGGTTACAACGTGGGTTTCGGTTGGGGTTGGGGTTGGCCTGGTGATCGGCGCGTGACTCCATGGACATGCCTTGACTGATGCGCCATCCGGCCCGGGTCGCCTGGATGGGGCTGCTACTGTGCTTGGGGTATCTGTATGTATGCCACGACGCCCTCCCCACCTCGCGCCTCCGAGTTGCTGGTGATGTTGGTATTGTGGCAGTACCTTCGGACACACGCGAGCACGCAGCAAAGTTCATCATGGAAGTGCACTGCGCCAAGCGGTCCTTGTGAGATGGGATGTCCACCATCCAGCGCCTAGACCAGACAGGGCCCCGCTCTCCACTCCACACCACGCAGTTTACTTTGCGCTCGAAGTCCATCTGCGCGAATAATCCTCAAATTCCTGCAGCTCGCGCGCTCGCTGCCGGCAGTCACATCCCCGCATACCTGCCCGTGAGGAGCGAGGTACGGCTGGGGCAGCAGCTGGCTATGCTGGTCACGAAGTGCGGCAGCTCCATTCCTGAACGTTGCACAAGTGCCAGTATCGCTGCCAATCGCATGCATGGTGTGGGCTACAAGAGGGTGCAACCGCGGGTTCCTGTTCGTGCGTGCAACTGCGGGTGCCTGTTCCCCGTCCTCCCCTGGCCCACGCCCCGCGCGAGGACCTAACCGCCTAACGCACCTTGCCTACGGACGTACTTGTCCAGAGCCGGCATCCAGAGCGCGTCGGCACCGCCCAGGACATAGTCCTGGTCGTCCTGTTGACGCAGGTTTAGGCGGGGACACGGTTGCAATCGGCCGGGTGTCGGGGTCAACATGTTCAGTGTCTCCGCGGTTACCAACTCAGACTCCAGCCGCCATACACAGGCCATACAGGTTGGAGTACTTGCCGTAAGAATGAACACGATGTTTGGCTTCGAAGTCGCTACGGCTGTGCAGAAAGTCGAAACGAGAACAGCTGACAGCGCAATGAGCGACCGCGCGCGTCGTCTTGCAGTCAGACTACAGTTTGTAGTGCACATTCTGTAAGCCAGCTAACAATACTGCTCAACTTTGCGGCGTTGGGCACGCTGCAGTCGCGGCGCCAGTAGCATTCAAAGTGTGCGAACGGCTATTGTGGCAGGGCAACCGGCTAATGCCAGTATAAAGGTTCATGTTCACAAAGACACATTACAGTTGTTGGATGAAGGGGACCCCGCTTGAAACGAGGCGCACAAACACCCCCGTGTACGGCAAACGGGACCACCTTCCCACGCAGAGCAGTTCGCGGAGGTGCCCCGGGCACCCGAGGCCCCAGCTGACAATGGCGCAGCGAGCAATATGCGACCATGCCATCGACATGTTTATTCGCTAACCCCATAATTCATGTCTGCAAACACACTAACGGCGTCCACGCGACATGGCACGCGTCGGGCCGGCATCCTGCCGGCAGGATCCTCGAGGAAACGCACCAACCTCCAGGTCCCTGGACCGGCAACCAATTCATCCAGCGTTAACATCCCAAGCACACTCAAAGCGCATACACCGGCACGCGACCCGCGCCCGAGCAGCCGGCATCGCTCCGCTTGCCCTGCTTGCGCATGCTGCTCTTCTTGCTTCCCATGCAGCGTGTGCGGCTGGGGTTGAGCGCGAACAGCTTCATGCCGGCCGCGTGTGCGGCAGTAGCGCACTGCTCGACGCTGTAGCTCTGACCGCGCGCCGCGTGGGCCACAAGCTGTGAAGGGGTTGGACCGAGCGGGAAAACATGTCACGGGGGCCGGAAAAGGCGAATGGGAACGGAGTACCAGTCCCCCAGCTCCCAGCTTCCGGACCCCGGTAACACCAACAGGCAGCGACCCACACATGCCCGCCACCGTCCGTCATTGTGCTCAAACACATACCTGGGTGCTGCCGCTGGCGAAGGCGAAGACGGTGGGCTTGGCTCCATTGTAAGAGGAGCAGCCCATGCGGCGGTACGCCGGCACCGGCGGCGCCGCCACGATGCCGCTGACGCGCTCCGCCTCAGTCAGGCAGCTGGTGCGCTGGAGGTCGTTAGGCAGGCCGCGCTTGGCGCGCTCGATGGAGGTGTAGCGATCGAATCCGGCCATACAGAAAGAAGAGTTGATGCCTGGCGGGTGGGCGGCGAGTGAGTAGTCAGCGGGGCGGGGTGGCGTTGAGGAAACTGGGGGCTGTGCGTGGCGTGTGCACAACAGCACGATGACAATCCCCGCACCAAACCACACTAGTCACCCTAAAAAGCTGCCCCCAACAGCCTACCCCCTTAAAGTATACCTGGCACGCCCGGGCGCCAATGGGCACATTGCCGTGCAGCATCGCCCCCGCCCCCCGGCCCCCTTGGCTACCCCTAGCTAGGTAGGTCTTCTGTTCCATCAAACCCCCATCAGCCCCCCATCCCGATGACTCCGAGCTCACCCGCGGGCGTGCAGTGGTCGTCGATCCCAATGTAGTCGGCGTGCTGCTTCTCGCCGTCAATGGCCAGGTAGATGAAACCCCTGCACGTGATAGCAAAGAAGCACGGCAGAGCGCGCGAGAGTGCCGGGCGTCAGGGGTACAACACGTGGGGGTTGTAAATACCAGCCCAAACTAAACCAAAACGTGGGGGTACATGTGTACAGCAAAACGACGTGAAGGGCGAGGTACATTCCTAATGATGTATGCCCTGCTCGTGTCCTTCGCGTTTCAAATCTCGATGCCCCCGCGTGGCCCCGCCCATTCTTACTTGCGGTCGGTGTTTGCGTAACGCAGTCCGCCGCGGAAGCCGCCACCTGCAGATGTACCGAACGAGCGAGTGTGAGATAGGTGCGAAGAAACCAAGCAGCGGCTGCTGTCTTGGTCTTCTGCATGCTCGGTGCAAACCCCTTCCCCAAGTGCCATTCTAGGGCATGGCCATGGGAACACCATGTGAACACACACACACACACACGCACACACACACACACACACATGGCGATCACACGCATGCGCACACGCACACACACACACACACATGGCGATCACACGCATGCGCACACGCACCGGCCACCAGGGACGCCGCCAGCATATCCACGGGCATGAAGGGGAAGAGCTCCTCAAAGCCTGCGGGAGTGGAGGGGGATCGGAAGCGTCGGGAGTCGGGGATGGGGAGGGGGGGTTGCAGGCCCGCACGCATGCGTGCACGTGCATGCCATATCGTACGGCAGTACGGCAAACCTGTGATGAAACGTGCCTCTGTCAAAACGATCCCCTGGCTGGACTCGCCCCCCCCCGTGAGGCACACGCGCCCGCAAGCCCAGCAGTCAGAACTGATGTGCGTTTCGTAATCCACACGCACCGACGCTGGAAACGGAGCTGACATCGAACTCCGCCGCCACCACCTCGCCGTTGGCCTTCTTCAGCACGCTGGCCCAGAAGACGTGCCTGTGCGTGCGGAGACCAGGCCAAAAAGATACAGAGGAGTAGTCATTGTCAAGTTCCCAACACAGCCACCCAAACTGGATAACTTCAGGTTTTGGTCCGTCCACCCCAATTCAACCTAACGGGCATATGTCCGTATGCACACCCCATGCATGCGAGCTGTCCCTACTACGGTAGGCCTGTTCCTCAAAGCTGTGGAAAATTGTACTCACGAGTCTCCTGCAATGAACACGGCGTTGTTGGAATCGGCTGCGATGTCAAGCAGCTCGTCGCGCTCAGCACGGAAACCCTGCCAGGCGTCAAAATCCAGGATGACGCTGTGGCAAGGGGCAGGGACAGGGTGGGGGTTTACAGTCATGATTGTTTAAGAAGTGCGGTCGTAGCCAGGAACAGTAGTGTGGCAGGGCGTGGGGTGGGGTGGGCGCGGGGTCAGGGGCGGGGCGCGGGATGCGGGACAGGGCAGGGTGATTGTGTGAGGTGCGAGCGGCAGAGGCGTGGCACAGGAGTGCATGCGTGGCCGGGGCGGGGAAGGAGATCGAACTTGCTGCGCCAGGGGAGGTGCTGTGCACCCTCCCCGCCCTGTGTTACACCCCTCTGCAGGACAACACCTGGACGCATTTAGCTGTGGGAGTCAGGTGGGACCAGGCAGAGAACGAAAAGGCACGTTACCCTCACAACGCTCTCCACAACACCGCAATACACGCCATCGCCACTCGCTCGCTCACTTGTAACGGCTGGACGCCTCGATGGCGCGACAGCCGCCCACGAGGCCAGCAAAGGCGCCGGCGCCGGTGGGGGAGCCGGGAGTGCGGTCCGAAAGGTTGTACTGTGGGGAGTTTACAAGGTGCGTGTTGTTTAGAAGGTAGGACACCGCACGCGGGGCGCAGCATTCGGGCCTTGCGGTGGCACGAGCAAACGGCCTCCAATGATGTTTTCCCTTCCTGCAGTTTCCTAGACATTCGCAAGCTCATGATCCTCGGCGTGCATGCATGACACTCGCAAGCAGCGGCCCACGGCTTGCCTTGAGCTCGGCACCGATGTAGGGGCGGCGGTAGCAGGCGGTGGAGTAGAGGTGGATGCCGGCGGCGTTGGTGGGTGTGCCGTTAACCACCGCCACGTCACTGCTGGAGCAGTTGGCCCACACGCCGCCCCAGAAGGCGGCGTTGGCGGCGTCACCGCTGGCGTTGGCGGCGGCGATGGCGGCGGGGGGGTTGGGCAGGATGTCCTGCAGGCGGTGCGTTGGCCCGGGAGCCAGGGGGCAGGGGGAAGGGGGCAAGGGTGAGTGTGGGGAGGTTGTAGGGCAGATGGGGCAGGGCACGAGAGGGGGCAGCAGCACAGCCAGGCGAGCCGGCCGCTGCGGGTGCCGTGCGGCCCCCATGCGTGATGAGCTGATGTGCGCCTGTCTGCAGTATGCATGCAGGGGCCAGCGAGCAGGCAGGTGCTGCACATGCGCACGGCTCACGCCCCAGGGCCGCACAAACCGTTACCAGAGTACCTGGGCAGGTCCTCGCCACGTGCAGCCCCACCCCGAACTGCCCCGCCCCGACCCACCCCACTCCACTCCAGCCCACCCAATCCACCCCGCCTCCCCCCCGCCCTGCCTCTCCGCCCCCCCCCGGCCCCCCCCTTACGCACCTGCATGATGGTGGTGACTGCGAACAGCTGCCACGTGACGCCGGCGGCGGCGGAGTCGTCGTTCTGCTGCTTCAGCCACGACACCTGGGGCTTGCCCAGGATGGTGCGGTTGGGGTCGTTGGCGAAGGCGTCCGCCTGAGCCTTGACAGCCAGGATCTGGCGGGGTGGGGCGGGGGGTTTGCGGGGCGGGGCGGGGCGGGGCGGGGGCGGGGTAAGGATGGCGGAGAAAGGGGGAAACGGATTTCACATATGGCAGGGGTCGGGGCGCGCACTTTGAGTCCCGGGTGCCCCCTGGAGTGCCCTCCCTCGCGGCGTCTCGTGGCCTCAGATCCTCCCACCTCGCCTCGCCCCAGATCCTCCCACCCCGCCGCCCCTCACCTTGGCCTCCTCCGCGGGTCCCCACTTGCTGGGAGCCACGCCGCCAACCGCAGCGCCCAGCGAGCCAGCCGAGCTGCAGGAAGGCGCGGGTTGAAAGTGGCATGCATGGTGAGTTGGTGGTGTCGTGATCAACACTGTGCGTGCGTGACGGCTGTGCGTGGCTTCACCCGGCGCCCACATCCAGTGAAATCCTCCCGGTCCAGGCATGCAGCTGCCATCATCATACGCCACCGTGTGCAGTTTGCGCAATTTGCGCAGAGTGCGCTCGCGCCTATCTCGTGTATGCCCCCTGCTGCTTACCCCTGCAACAACCCTGCAGCCCACTCACTCACCTGTACAGAGCGCCGTTGATGTAGGGCGGCGAGGAGCGAGCTGCACAGCGCGCAAGTACGTGGAAAACACCACACACAGATGTACATGGAAAACATCACACACGTACTTATAGCAGACCAGTGCAGCCAGCGGCCAGCAGCCCCCAGCAATGGCACGGCAAACATGCCCTGTGCAATGCTTCCCTTGATCTTACCCCGGCCCCCAATCCCCCCCCGCTGGTTTTGGTTTAGTTTGGGCTGGCATTTACAACCCCCACCCGGCCACCTCTCCCACTTCCTTGATTTCTTTCTCCAGCTAGTAAATTTGTCAAGGGCCATGCCCACTCTACCAAACAGCCCCCTTGCGAAGGCCGTGCGAAAGCCCTTGCCAGCTAGCTAGCTACCGCACTGCCACGGACCTACCCTGCAGGCGGTCCTCGGTTAGGAAGAGCGAAAGCGTGGATCCGAAGTTCAGGGTGCGGTTGATGGCCAGCTCGGTGTAACTGGAGGCGCTGCCCACGCCGCCGCTGGGGCGCACGGGCAGCCACTCATGCCAGGCCTGCACACCAGCGGCGCGGCGGCTGGCGGTGATGTTGTTCTGGGAGGAGGGCGCGTCCGGGAAGCCGTCCTTCCAGGCGTTGCTGCGTGAGGCGGTGAGGCGGGCAGGGGCGGGGTTACATTCATGATTAGTGAGGGGCGGGGTGAGGGGTGTGTGTGTGTTTCTGTGTGTGTGTGTGTGTGCTTGTGTGTGTGTGTGTGTGTGTGTGTTTCTGTGTGTGTGTGTGTGTGTGTGTGTGTGCATGTGCGGAGCTGCAAAGGTGCGGGGCAGATGCCGAGGAGCACAGCAGGCTCAAAGGAGGGTGGTGACAGGGTCAGCAGGCAAGGCGCACATAGGCGCGGTCAGCAGCCCGGCAGTGCAGCAAACACATGCATGCGGGTCACGCGGCGCCGCCACGCATGCATGCACGCACTTGGCGGTCTCGTGGTCGTCCCAGATGGCGATGGTGGGCGCGGCGGCCGACAGAGCCTACGTGCAGGCAGGCGGTGCAAATGCAATGGGCTGCAGGCCCGGCACACGAGCAGGCACACAACAACACACCAGGCACACAGCAACCCACCAGGCACACAGCAACCCACAACCCAAGGTGCACGCTCGCCACCACCCACGTCCACCATTGACACGGTGCGCGGTGACCTTGGCCAGTGCTCCTGCTTTGCCCGCCTTGCTTCACCCTTCCGTCGACCCACCACCCAAAGCTGCGAGCTTCCCACCATATCCCGCTGTGCTCGCCCAGCTAGTAGCTAGGCGGCGGCTGCCCGTGTGCCCTACCTGCAGCGAGCTGTCGGTGCGGTAGAGCGCGTAGCGCTGGCGGTAGTCGGTGATGGTGAGGATCTCGTTTGCGGGCTTGAGGCCGAAGCGCACCGCCTGGTTGGAGGCGGGGTTGTTGGGGTCCGACCGCGGCTGCAAGCAGCAGGTTCGACAGCGCAGGGGAGAGGGCATGAGGCAGGTCACGGGGGTGGGTGGGTGGGGCAGGACATGAAAGGGAGGGGGGGTTGTAGATACCAGCCCAAAATAAACCAAACCCAATGCAGTAGAGCGAGGAGGAGAGGACAGGATGTGTCGATGGCTCCCAGTAAGCCGCCGGTCGGTGTCAGGGGCGTCACGACGAGAGGAGCGTCAGGAATGCGCAATACGGCCGCGTCACCGCCGGCCCGATGGCCCTGCACTCGCTGCACGTGCATGCTCAAGCGACTCTGGCCACAGGCAATCAGCCGACGGGCACCGGGGTCCGCGCAAGGTGCGGGGAGCGCAGTGCGGCCACTCACGTAGTCGCCAGGGCCGTACTCTGCAAGCATGCACAGGAGCACGGGGATGGGGGCGCGGATGAGGGCGCGGGCGTCTTGAGTACATGCGGCTCTTGACTGTGCAACCACCACATACACACACGCACACACACACACACACACACACACACACACACACAACTCCGGCGGCGTCTGGGCAGGCTTGCGTTTCGTTTCATAACACACACACACACACACACACACACGGCCCTTCACACAAAAACCCACACACAACACGCCCGGTCTCCAACTCACCGTAGATGAAGTCTCCCAGGTGCACCCAGGCGTCCAGCTCGTAGGTGGCCGCAACGCCGTACGCGTGGAAGTAGCCCCAGCCCCAGTTGGAGCAGGAGAACACGGCGAGCCTGACACGGCCCTGGCGGGCGTCGCCTGTGGGTTGGGTGGAGGAGGAGGAGAAGGAGGAGGGTGGTAAGGGGGAGGAGCGGGAGTGGGGGAGGGGCTGTGTGGTGATGCAGTGGGTGTGGTGGGCGAAGCGTTGGAAGGTGCGGGCACTGGGCCGGCGCGAGGAAGGCGCAGGGAAGGCGCTGGAGCGGCGCTGGGATGGGGGGACGTTCAGGCCTGTGCACGGGAGGGTGCGAGCAGGGGTGCGCTGGCATGCACCACTGCATGATGGTGTGCGAGGTCGGTGACACACACGCACACGCGCACGCACGCACCGCGAGGGTAGGGTAGGTGGAAGCGGCCCACAGGCGACCTGACGCCGCCGGGTGCGGTGAAGCGGTAGAAGTACTTGACGGCCGGGGACAGACCGTCGGCGTCCAGCTTGCAGGTCCAGTCGGCCGCGGCCGTGCACGTTACCTGTGCACCGCGGTAGTTCGCGGCACCGCGGGCCCGAGCAAAGCAGCCAGGAAACAGGGGTCATGGAGCAGCATGGGGCAGCACGGAGCAGCACGGAGCAGTTTAGGCAGAGGCCAGGCAGCTGGGATGGAACGGGTTCCATTGTGCACTTGCAAGGTGCCCTCCTGTCGATGAAACGTGGCGGCTGACGCAAACGTTTCCTACGCCATTTGGGCCCAATCGCGCACTGGTAGGGAGCCTTGTCAAAACCGTTAACTACCCAAGCAACCACTTGCCTTGTAGCTCTTGGGCTCGGCCGACATGTCCTGGCTCTTGGCAACTTCGACCGTCAACTCAACATTGTCGCTCGGGGGAGCCGCTGCGGCACCCGTCCATGACACCCTGCGCGGTTTGGGTTGGAACGTTAGGACGTGTGAGCATCGGGATCCGATGCCCAAACGGCGACAAATAACACACGCCTTGTTGCATTTGGCTTCCAGGTCACCGATTGGAGCCGCGCGGGGACGGTTTTTGATGTGAACCGACACCAACAAGATGCCCAAACCACGCGTTCGCAAGATGATACCATGCACTGTTGCCCGCTTCTTTAACACTAACAAACACCAAAGACTTGCCTCGTCCACAGCACCACGCGGTCTGGAAGCGGGTCACCGCTGGCCACGCCGTGCTGGAAGGTCCAGTCTTGCTGCTGGCCGCTTGTGAGCGCCACAGCGTACAGCGCCAACAACGCACAATATGCGAGCCCACAACGAGCAACTGAGCTCGTCGCCATGGTTTTATGCCACTAAAACACGCAAATGTCTAATAAGACAAACAACAATGGATTCAAGATAGCAGGGTGCTACGTGGGCTTAAGCTTTCTTTAAGCTTACAGCAATCGCATTGGGGTCAGGATTGTCCGTCGAACCTTCTGTCAGTTGTCGGTTGCAACCAAGAAACGGACAGAACTCTGCGAACTTCGCACCAAAGAAGGTGGACCCCATCCCCCTGGCTAAGGATGGCTCAAAATTACCTAATTGAATGACGCCTTTGACGACCTCCGACTGCCTCCAGCGACACCGCTTCCACTGCTCGCTAGCCCAGGCTCACCACGCAGAGCCACGACAGCCACATGCATACATTATCCTCCTCTTCGCCCCGCATTTTCGCCTTCCTACCAGGCACGTACCAGGGGTGCCATGTCCTCAGCACTCTCCGCCAACGCTTTGACTCCCTGCGTGCCCAGTCCCACCCCGCCTCCGTAACTCAGTAACTTCAGAACCCCACAACTTAATCCACCCCCCCCTTGCACGTTCCAGCCGCACAATCACTTCACTCCAACCGCCTTGCACCAGCCCACACTTTTTCCACCATGAGCATGATGCAGTTATTCCAAAGCCATATCAGCGCCGCAGGTAAAAGTGCTATACGCACCCTGCTTAACGTAGATAACCCGTGTCCGCCCCAAGCCCTCCTTCTGCAGCTTGTACGGTGCCCCACCCGGGGCCGCGTCCTGGGGCTAGCTGCTGCTGGTGCTGCCCAGCCCGGCTAGGTAGGGGTCCGGGTCCTCATTCCTGGGGTCGTAGTAACTGTAGCGGCGAGGCAGCGAGGCAGTGAGGAACCAGGGAGGAATCAGAAGTGAGCATACGGACAACAAGGGAGTGACCGAGTGGAGGCGGCCGAGTGGTGCTACGGAGCATGGGAAACAACGAAACACGGCAGAGGCAAATGCAGTAGCCGCGCGATCGCCCCACCCCCGAAATCAGGAACCCCAAGTCTTCCTGAGGATGTCAAACAGGAGTGGGGACCGCAGCCAGCGCACACATACTAACACACGGCGCCCAAGCAGAATGTCTCACATTGCGCATTTCTTGTACGTCAGGGGCTTGAAGCGGTCGTACAAGCTGTCGTATCTGGCGTCCATGGCGGCGGTCAGGTTCAAGACGGCGCCGTCGGGATGGATGCGCGTGAAAGGTTGCCTGTTGCAGCACAGGCACAGCACACGTCGCGTCACATTCACCAGGAGTCACAAGGCTGGCTCTGACAACATACACCGCCCTCTGCCGCGAGAGGGAATCCAGCGACTGTGCGCAATCACCATCGCTCTCTCCGCTGTCCCAATCACGCCATGGATCTGCGCGGGCGCACCTGCACGTGGCGCCGCTGCAGTACGACATTACCGTGAGTACGGCATCCAGCCGCACTAGCAGGCGCTGAGTCATGGCGCTGTAAGGCGGCCGAGACCTGTACCGCACACGCGCACAGAGGTGGGACCGCAAACGTCCTCAGTGTGAGTAATGGGATGCTGCTGTCTTGGCAGTCGTCAAGATGCCTTCACTCCGCCGCCGCAACCACCTCCTGCCCGGGGCAAGTTGGATCTGGATTGGGATCGCCCACCTGTCCCGAACCTCCGCGGGGTCCTGTCCCAGGTCATACAACTCGATCTGGGTCGGCATCGCCGCCTGCTTCTTCACCGGGTTGCACAGCTTGGTGTACCTGTGCAGCATGATCCGGCGTCCTTATGTCGTTTTGGCGAAAAGATGGTCGCAAGGTGCGACTTTTTTATGCCTTGCCACAATCAGCTTGCTCATTGGAACCCATGATACCCCACCCCCAAGGCCCCCATAACCCTATTGCCAATGTGCCACCCCCTTCCCCCCCGGCTCTCGCATGGCCCCCGACCCAAGAGCCGGCGTTATGTTGGCCTGGCGGCGCAGGGGTGATCGGGAAGAGCGATTGCCGCCGTGCCGTGCCGTGCCGTGTCCCCACACCCCCTTCCTTATCCTTGGGACAGGTGATAATACCCCATCCCCACGTTTGCCCACGCTGGCCCGCCGCCCAACCCAACCAAAGCCCCAACCGAACTGGACCCACACCACCCTACGATGTGCCCAATGTAGCAGACACCCACGCACGCACTTGTAGCAGGTCCAGGCGCCGCCGTCCGCGGGCGGCCCAAAGGCCAGGAAGTCAGCGCAGATGCGCAGAGTGCGGTAGTACTTGCCCTTGAACACGCCATCCAGCCAAGACTCGATCAGCGCCCTGAAAGGAATTAGGAAATAACGGTGGAGGGAGCGCGGTTTAGGAGTGCGGAGCGTATGTGTGCGATGTACTGAAACAAGCGATACAGATGAGCGTCGATTGGTCGTCAGCACCCGGCGCAAGGGCCAGCCTACGCATGGGTAGGCAAATGACAGCATGCGCCGCTAGCGTTGAATGACTCACACATTGCTCCATTCCCCAAGACTGGGCATGGTCACAGGCGCCGCAGAAGGCGTGAGCGGCGACGGTGACGGCCGAGGTGATGGCGGCTGGGGTGGAGGCTGTGGCGGTGACCGTGGCATGCCGCCTTTGCCCTTACTCGGTCGATCGAGCCGGCTCGGCGGCGGTTGCCGCTGCTGCACGACCCGGCGCCGAGCACCCGCCATTACTGCCTGCTCCTCCAAAGCCACCTCCTCACTCTCCTCCCCCTCCCCCTCGGCAGCTGCACCTTCCTCTTCGTCGTCCCGCACTGCCGTGTTCTCTGCTGCCCTGCTGTATGCTTGCTGCGCTCCGGCCGCCTGTTCCGCCTGCTGCTGCTGCTCCGCCTCCAGCTCCCGAAGGGCCGCTCTCACTCTTTCCAGCGAGTACTCCAACAGCCGCGCCGGATCCACAGGCGGCAGGTCGCCCCACAGCCCCTGGACCTGGTCCTGCACTGCCCGATGGCCCGGCACTGCCTGCAAACCTTGCGGCTGACGATGCTGGTGCTGGTTGTGGTGAAGGGCTGGGCCGCCGGTCAGGTTGGAACGCCGCTCTTGCAGCCACTGCGTCAGCCCCAGACCCACGGCGTGGTCCTGTGTGTGTGTGGGGGGGGGGGGGGGGGGCGGGTGCGCACGAGGTTGGAGACCGAGCACACGTACACGCACACATACACACACGCACACGTGCAAGGGAGTCTTCAAGGGGAACACGGGGCTGATGCGCACCCGGGTCCGCAGCTCATCGCCCCACCGCCCCTCCACAGCGACACCCGCACCGGTTGCTGACGGCGGGTGCATCTTTGTGCGATCATTACTCATATACCTTCCCCTGATGACGGGGAGTAACGGACCCCACCGGATCAGCGCTGTTCCCTTACGTCGCTTACGCTATGTTTAATACCCGTGGCCCGCACCTGGATCCACATCTCATGGTGCCACGCCCAGCCCGCCGGCCTCTGCCAGCCAGCCAGCGCACCGCCGTCCATCGCAGCAGCTCCGCCGGCCTCCGCCTGAGCGTTCTCGTGCCCATTCATGTTCTCCTCGACAGCGGGAAGCGTTGCGGCGCTTGCCATAATACTGCGACTTCGCGCTGACCGCCGCCGGTCGCCGCCGCTTTGCTGAAGGGCCAACAAGAGTACCGGAACAACATATTTCAAGTTACTGACCAACGACTTCTGGGTATCTACCCATGTCGTCAGCCGTCAAGACCTGCCGCAAGCAGTGCCACGGCAGTGCAAACATTCGGCAGCCCTGAAGTACGTAGCCCAAGCGCGCACACCTGTGCGGGTGTGGGCTTGCCCGAGCCCACTGGCGGCAACGGCGGCGCGGGTGGCATCGGTGGGTCGGGTGGCGGCGGCGGTGTGCAGTAGTACGACAAATCGCTGTCCGGCGGCACGGCTCCGGAGCCAACCGCTGCCGCCGCTGCCCCGGGCTTGCCGGCTCGAGCCAGCAGGTCGGCGAGGGGCAGTGCTGCGCCGTCAATCTCCGTGGCGCCCGTGCTGGCCCCTGTGTGAGTAGATGGGTTGTGTGGCCGCGTCCAGCGTTGCAAAACGCAGGCGCTACTCGGTCATGCGCGTACCGTAATAAGCCGGTGAAGGGTTGCCAATGCCCAATCGCACTTCCGTACACACCACACACACCTTCACGCACCCACACACATAAACATGCCCCGGCACCCCCACCACCCGCGCCACTCGCCCAGCCTCAAGATCAGCCCGCCCGCACCCGCAAGCGCCAGGATGGTGGCGGTGAGGTCGGTGAGCGAGGCCTGCAGCTCGGGCCCGGTGGCGGCGCCGCGCGGGATGCCGGGCCCCGCCATGAGCATGGGCACTCGGACGTCCTCCTCGTACTGCGTGAACTTCTCCTGTGCGTGCGTGCGCGTACATAATAACACGTGTTGCGTTGTCTTGTTGTGTCGCTGCTCACGAGTCGGCAGGTTTACTCGCGGTCCAGCGTCCACTGCCACACCGCCGCGCCCCGCAAGGAAATGACCCGCCAGCCAGCCCGCGTAACTGCCCGTATTCAAACCATGCGGGCTCCGAGCACCGCACGTGCGGCTCCAACCACCGGGCCGCAGCGTTCGATCTCGCCAAACTAACTCGCACCTGCGCGATGTTGTGGTTGCCCAGCTTGAATCCGTTATCGGATGTGAACATGATGACTGTGTCCTCGAGGAGGCCGCGGCACGCCAGCCGGCTCACCACCGCGGCAATGGTGTCATCCACGGTGCGCAGCGACTGCGCGGTTAGGAAGGGGGCGGGGGCGACAATCATGATTAGCTTAAGAAAGTAAGGGTAGACGGTAAGCAATCTCGGGGGCGGGGTTGGGAAGCGGATGAGAGGCAGGGAGTGCCAGGGGAAGGTGACTGAGATGGAGAGGTGGACGGTACAGTAATGTCAGCAGCGAAGAATCTCATGTCACATCCCCACATCCAGGCGGGATTTAAGACAGCAGGGCTGGGGCCCAAACCCAAGCACCCTTGTTCGTGGCTCTCCACCACACATACAAAACCACACGCGCACCTCTAGCCGTGCACGGTAGCGGGTCCTGATCGCTGCCACCTGCAGCACCACGCACGCACGCCACTACGTGAGCGCCAAGCGAGGGCGGTGTGTGTGTATGTGTGTGTGCGTGCGTGTGTGTGTGTGTGTGTGTGTGTGTGTGTGTGTGTGTGTGTGTGTGTGTGTGTGTGTGTGTGTGTGTGTGTGTGTGTGTGTGCTGCAGCGGCCACACTGTGCCACACCACGTATGTAACGAGCCGCGCCAAGGTGCGTGGCCGCTGACCCGCCGCAGTGCGTGCATGCCCGTTCCCCATTGCATACGCGCGCCCCACGGTTGCGCCCCCCCCCTATCCAGGACATACGTGGAGCTCGCACTGCATTTTTGGGTTGGGCAACGATTCCTTGACCCTTGGGACTCGGGCACATAGTCCCCCACCCCACGCACCCACCTGCTCAGTCACACCCGAGGCCCAGTAGTAGCCAATCTGCTTTGGCACCGAGCGTGCGAAGTTGGGGCTCTGCAGGCCGTGTCACCACCGGGATTGACAGTGCATCGATCAGTTGCTCGACATTGCAGAACCATAGCACCACAAATCCACGTGCTCAAGAACACATACGGCCGGGCGCCGCGCCTTCCCCACATTCCATCCACTGACGCCCCGCCGTGCAATAAACGCCCCCACCCAGCACAGCACACCCACCCACCCACCCATTATCACCCACCCACCCACCCACCCACTACCACCCACCCAACCATTATCACCAACTACCACCCACCCGACCACAAACACCTTCACCCATTATCACCCACCCGCCCATTATCACCGCCCACCCACCTTGAACAGCGGCACCTGGCTGAACAGGCCGCGGTACTTGGGCTCCACCTCAGGCAGTGCGGCGCTACCCCCCGAGTATTGGTCATGAGGCGCAAAGGTGGGAACGAAGAGGAAGAACGGCGCGCCGGCGGTGGCCGCCTCACTACGCCAGGGCAGGCAAGCGGGCGGGCGCAGAGGCGAGGTAGGGGAGGCTTGGAAATACCCGATCGGCAGACAGCACGCTCAAATCCCTTCCATCTCAACCTAGCTACTCTGCCGCACCCACTTCCGCCCCATCAACATCTATCGCACCAGCCCTGCTGCAGCGTCCCACACGCACTCGATGTACTCCAGGGTCTTTTCTCGGATGATGACGTCCTCATTGGCACCCGGGTACACCTGCACCGCGGCGCGACATGTGCGTGCGTGTGCGGGCTTGTCACAAACCGTGTGTGGATATCGGTCTGATGAAGTGTATGCACGCGCAAGCACACACACACACACACACACACACACACACACACACACACACACACATACACACGGCGTCTTGGCGGGCTTTTGTTTCGGTTCTACACGCACTGCACACACACATCCACACACGAAAATACAGTCACGCACAGCCACACGCACCTGCAGCTGCTTGGGGTCGCAGCGGCGCAAGAAGGTGGGGCTGCCCTTGGCCGTCAGTTCCTCGCTGGGTCCGGCGTCGCCCTTGGCAAGCGGGTCTGCAGGCAAGGCAAGGCAAGGCAAGGCAGGGCAAGGCGAGGCAGGGGCGGCAGAATGCAGGTTCAAACATTCCTGGTAGGGAGAGCGGGCACTCCTTTTCACTGCAGTTCGATTGCTGCATTCGCAAACCGCTAGGAGCCAAGGCCGTGCCAAGGCATCCCTACCTAACGGCCTGACCTACACCGCCCACTGCTGCATGCCGAGCCCCACGCCGCTCCCCCTCCGCTCACCCAGGCTGGTCCAGCCACGTGGGCAGCCCAACTTGGCGGCCGCGTCCTGTGTGAAGCCGTTGAGCAGCTTTCCCACCAGGTAAGTGTTGTAGCCGGCGGCCTGTGTAGGTAATGTGTGTGTATGTGTATGTGTGTGTATGTGTGTATTTGTGTGTGTGTGTGTGTGTGTTGTGTGCATGGGTGAGAACTGAAAACCGTGAAGCCGGAGGGGATGCGGCGGAGGCATGTGCGGCACGGCGTGGTGTGGCGGGGGGAAGGACACGGCCGGTGCGGCGGTTTGAGATCTGGTGGGGATTCCTGTGCCGGGATGCACTGCAGCAGCGGCTGTCACACTGCCCCCCCCCTCCTCGCAGCAAGCCGTCGCAAGCTATATACGCATGTGATGCATACACACACGCGCACGCGCTCCCTCCCTTCTCACTGACGGTCACGCCCACCTGCAGCCACACGGGTAAGTAGTTTGTGTCCAGCTGATCTCGCATGAACTTGACGTAGCCGCCTGCGCGTGGGGCGGGCACAGCGTACGTGTGTGTGGTTTGATAAAGATGGGGGTTTCGGAGGGCAGGTGAGCTCTCAAGGGGCTTCCAGCTAGCACGCAGCTGCATTAGAGCTATTGTGTCACCTAACACACGCTGCCCCACGCACCTAGAGGCCACGCATTGGATGTCATGTTTGTGTTGTGGCAGTGCCTGTGGCGTGTGTGTGTCAGGACACAGCATGTGTCAATGGGACATCGCATCAGTCGCCGTGCGCAGGCGCGCAGGCAGGTGCGGCGCACCCGCACCCGCACCCGCACACCCGCACCCATACCCCAGTCGCGCACCTTCCAGTCAGGAAGGCAGTGCGGGCGGGGCAGCAGCTGGCCACCGGCGTGATGAAATGTTGCACCTCCAGGCCTGTGTCCGCCAGCACCACCAGCACCACCAGCACCAGCACACGGGTATGAGCGACACGCGGTGGAGGTATACTTAATGCCAGCATACGAAGGATGACGCAAGCATAGACGAAGTGCACACGACACATCAGCTTCCTTGTTGGCGCACAGGCACGATTCCACCACGCCCTGTTCCCCGCCGCTCTCCTGCGGTGCCCCTTGCCATCATGGCGGCTCAGGCCGTTTGCACTGCTGCCGCGCACCTCTGCGCCGCACCAGGCGGTGAAGCTGCGGCATGTAGTAGGGGTGTGTGGAGTTGAGCATGTAGTCCTGGTCATCTGGTGGCGGGTGGGGACGGGGGGGACAACGCGAGGGAAAAGGGGAAGGGAGTAGAACAGATGCAATAGTGACAGAGTGATGGTCAACGGGCGGAAAAAAAAGACAGGTGTCTGACCCGGGTTGTCTGACAGCCCTGCCTTCACTCTTCCGCTTGAGTGTGACTCCAACACACCAAGCGCGCACACGGGGCACGCCCTGCACGTGCATTATGCGCACCTGTCATGATGAGGACGATGTTGGGCCGCTTGGTGGTGCTTGCGGCTTGCGCGCAACCGCATGCCGCAAGCAGGATGGTGGCACAGAGCGCCAGGTGCCAGCGCGCCACCATCTGCCAGCCCAGCTTTGATGACCTCATGTGAGTTGCTAGAAGACTAATGCGACCTTGCCGGGGCACGTCGACGTTCAGGACAGCGCCATACTGCGAAAGTCAAAGCATGAATTTCAACTCCAGCGTGTGTGCTAGCGCATCATGCTTTCTATTGGTTCATCCTATTTTGTATTTAAGAACTGCACTGTCAGGAAGTTGATTTGCGGCACCAGGGTGCATTCCCGCCCAATGGACCAGGTTCGCCAGTGTAGTCGGTTGCAGCGCTGTATCGACTTTATGATCCACATATCCGCTAAATCTGTACATACCTGTCAAAGGCCAACAACATTACATAAGAAACGCAGGCCTCCGCCCGCCAGTTCCGCTTACGAACGTGTATGAGCAAATTCTAATGTATCCATCTACACTGGTGTCTTGATTATAAAGCACTCGCCAAAAAATGCTGGAACCTAGTCGACGGTGCCCGTCTCGGCGCGGAGTTGTTCTGGCACAAATACTGGGCGGCGCACGCCATAAAGCAATGCACAACAGACTAGGATGCACGCTCGTAGCGCTGATGCTTGCTACAGTAACGCTGTTCCAACCCGGGCATGCACAGCGCGTGGCTGCGAGCCCGAAATCAAAACCCAACATCATCTTCATCATGACCGTAAGAAAGACGTGCAAATCAAGGGAGGAGCGATGTTTGGTGGATGGGTGGCAAGAGCTTGGCGGGGTGGGGTTGCCATGCCTGGGCATGCAACACCCTCGGCACGCAGCACTGCAGCGACACTTCTTGGCACGCCCACCTGACTCCCCCTTGACGGACAGCGGGGCGTTGTCGTACATGGAACAGGATGACCAAGACTATGTGCTGGGCAGCACGGATGCTAAGTGGATGCCCTCGCTGGACAAGTACCTGCGCAAGCAGGGTGAGACGCGGCGCGCTGTCTGCATTAGGGCTGGCCTTCCCCAGGTCTGACAGCTACAACTGATCGGGTTAACGTCGTGGGTTAACATGGATCCTCGTGTATCTTTCCTGGGTATCTCAGTATTTCCTGGTCCCCGTCACGGTCCATAAGCCAACCCCGAACCCCTATCAATGGTGCCACCAATGCGTGTTATGCGTTGCAACAGGTATGGAGGTGCCCAATTTTGTCACATCCATCGCCAGCTGCTGCCCTAGCCGCACTAGCTTCTTCACTGGCAAATACTGCCACACCACCAACATCACCAGCAATGGCAACTTGCGAGGTGCGGTAGGGCCGTTGCGCGGCGGGGATGCACGGCGCGGCGGGGATGCACGGCGCGGCGGGGATGCACGGTGGGGGTACGGTGCACGGTAGGTCGCGCTGGCTGCTGTGTCTCAATCTCCCATTACTCATGGGTCCCTGCAAGTATAGCTGTAGCTTTAGAATTGCAATTACGCGTGCTAAAGATTCTTGGTCTCGCGCACAGCAGAAGCCACCACATCATCCTGCTGCCTTGTTATTGATCTCGCCACAGGCAGTGTGACCAAGATGATGGGGCAGGACCTCGACCACGACTACCTGCCGCTGTGGCTGCAGGTCAGCTAGCGAGGGCCAAGGGCGGCGGGGCACGGGGCGTACACGGCGCCTGCACTGTCGCAAATCACATTTGCCCGCCTGCAAGTGATTTGCCGCACTTCGTTACACCACTTCTTTACCTGTTTTGGCTACCACATTTCGCTATGTGCGGTGGTGCAGGATGCCGGCTACAGCACCTACATGGTTGGGAAGTTCCTCAACGGCTTCACCTACAAGGCAGTGAAGAAGTTTGGGTGCCCCAAGGTGTGTTCGGTTTGGGGAGGTGCAGCGGTGATGCGGGCCTCGCGTGTTTCAGGGCCGACGTTTCGTACCCGAAATGTGACACCCAAGCCCTGGCGCATGTTTGTCTGCATGCAGGGCTGGA
Organism: Chlamydomonas reinhardtii; assembly: GCF_000002595.2. Lineage (NCBI taxonomy): Eukaryota > Viridiplantae > Chlorophyta > Chlorophyceae > Chlamydomonadales > Chlamydomonadaceae > Chlamydomonas > Chlamydomonas reinhardtii. Next base: position 3,196,929 of record NC_057008.1, on the reverse strand, counting down.
CGGTGGCCGACCCGTTGATTCAGGACTTCACCACGGATTCGGAGTACGAATTCAGCGAAGACTATCCGCGGGTGGGTGAACCCTTAACGTCTAAGTAACTTAGTACCATACACGCCTACACCCCGGCGGGCATTACAGCAGGTCAGCTGCTCCCCCCTGCGCGCCAGCAGCCAGGCAGCCTCCTTGCGCCTGACCTCCCCCCGCGCCCGCATGCCCGGCAGGCCCCCAACTACATGACCAACTGCCAGGGCGAGGTGCAGACGTACTTTGGCGATTACCACGAGGAGGTGATCCGGAGCAAGGCTCTCACCTACCTGGAGTGAGTTGTGTGTGTGTGTGTGTGTGTGTGTGCGTGGGTCGGAGGGGGTTTGACGACGGTGGGGTCCTTGTGTACGGAGCCCTGCCTGCCACAGCACGACAGCTCCTTCCACGCCTGCTGCAGCTGCCCACCCACGTGCTCGCGGCCTAGCCTTCCAACATCACACTAGGTGCAATAAGCCCTCTGCCGTTGGGTGCGCTGATATCTCACAACCTGTTTCCCAACTTCTTTCTGTCCCTACCATACCAGCGACGGCGCGGCCAGTGGCAAGCCCTTCTTCCTGTACATCTCCACAGTGGCCCCCCACGACGCCAAGGGACCGGGCGCCTACCCGCAGGTGAGTAGGGTGCTGTGGCGTGTGAGGGTGTGGGAACATGCCTTGTAAAAGGATTACAACAGGCGCGCATCCGGAATGCCATCTGGTGCGGGGCAGCGGTAGAGTGTGCGTGGTCATTGCACATGGTTGGACGTATAGCCGGTGGCTGTCGTGATGGAAAGGCCGGCTGGACTGCAGCTGACCTCCCTTGTGCGGCCTTCCCTACATTTCCCTCACCTCCTCGCCACAGGTGCCTCCTGCGTACCGGGACCTGTTTCCCGGAGTAAAGGCTCCGCGGGTGAGTCCTGCCAGGCGTGTGTGCGTTGCTGCATGTCTCCTCCGCCGCTTCGTTCAGGGCAGCCAGGGGGAAAATGCTCCACATCGTTGCCTGCACGGGGTCAACGAACCCCTGACATCGCCAGCAAGTCATACTTCATTGCAGCTGGTACGATGCACGGCGTCCACCCAAGTTCACGCCACCCCACACCACACCATGCGCGTGTCCTTGCTCGTTACTTTCGCCTCCTGTAGACCGGCAATTGGGGCAAGCCGGTGCCGGCCGCCGTCGGCTTCAGCAAGCAGACCCCCAACGACTTCAACGTCACGGACATCGACGGCCGCTACCGGGCGCGGCTGCAGTCGCTGCGCGCCGTTGACGACACCATTGATGCTGTTAGTGAGTGTTGCGTGGATGCAATTGCGCGTTGCGGAGGCGCAAGGTGCTTGCACAGTGCCCATCATTGATTCCTTTTCCCTCCGCATCGTACTGAAAGCGACACCAGCAGCTCGCCTAGCTACAACAACCTCCTTCCTGTCTTGCAGTGAAGCGCCTGGCCTGCCATGGACTTCTAGACAACACAGTCATCATGTACACCTCAGACAACGGATTCAAACTGGGCAACCACAACATGGCCCAGGTAGGGTGCGGCTCGACAACGCGATGTGTACTGTATCGTGTGTGTTCCACAGAGCATCCAGCCTCTCTAATACACATCCAGCTGACCTGGATTGTCATCTTCCAATGTTCAAATCAACAGGAAAAGTTCACCTACTTTGAGGAGGACGTGCGCGTTCCCTTCCTGATGGCCGGCCCGGGCGTGCCTCGCGGCGTGTACGTGCCCGAGGTGGCGGCGGCCATGACCGACCTCACGGCCACCATCGCGCACCTGGCGGGTGCGTGCGTGGCTCCGTGTCTACACGGGGAATGCCGGGTGGTGATACCCTTACTGGCTCTGTGTGGCGCGGTGTCGCAACCCTCCAGCTTTCCTCCCAGTGCTGAGGACGGGTGGCCACTGACATAGCCGGCTTCCCTGACTCCCCCTGCAGGCGCCACCTCTGGTAACATCTCTGTTGACGGCGCACCGCTGCCTCTCGACCGCATCGCCGCCGCCTACCCCAGCCCCAACCAGCCCGGCGCGCCTGCCAGCCCGATCAGGCCCGTGTGCCCAGGCCTGCCACCGCCGAGCCCCCAGCCGCCGCCGTCGCCTCCCTTGCCTTCCCCGCCGCCGGGCAAGCACGGGAAAGCGCCCAAGGTGCCGCGCCCGCCAAACCCGCCCTCGAAGCGCGGGCTGCTTGCCTCCATGTATGACGCGGGCTCTGGGTTCGACACGGTGGACATGGATGCGGTGGATATGAGAAGCGAGGAGCTGTCGGCGCAGACCGGTGGAGGCCTGCGGTCGCTGCTGCAGGCGGGGGCCAGCGGGGCGCCCGGGCAGCCGTACTACGGCAACTGGTCGAACATTCAACTGATAGAGGCGTGGCTGGTGCGTACGGCAACTAAGCGTGCCGGAATGGGGCTGTGCCGGAATGGTGCAACGCGCCAAATGGTTACACGTGCTCCTCCGGCGGCGAACATGTGCACCGGACGTTGCGTTTTCCCGCACGCGCCGCACATGCCTCACACATCACGCACAGCGTCGACCCTTCCCCTTGTGCTTGCCTGACAACGCACTCGCTACGCCGCCCTCCGGCCTGCAGGACGGCAGCATGAGCAACCTAGCGGGCAAGGACTACCGCGTGCTGCGTGCCTGCAGCCCCTTCCAGGCCTTTGGCGCGCCCATGGACCCGCGCAGCGGCGGCCACACCTGCTACAAGTGAGCGCGTGGGGGCGAGCGCAGGGCTAGCTATCCGAGCGGGCTGCAGGCCAGGCTGTGTAAGCTACAAACGGGGCCATGCTTTCGCAAAGTGTAACCATGATTCTTAAGGAGCCACAGGACGCGTGGGTGCTCCAAGGTCGCCACCTGAGGACCGATTTAGATCGGCAGGCCCACGCATCCATGCCGTGACGTTTCCTCATGTTACTCGGTGCCTTGACCCTTGGCCCCATGTGTCTTGACGTGTCTTGTGTGCAGGTATGTGGTGCTGTGCAATTCCAGGAGCCTGGCCGGCCACGGCCCGGTTCGGCAGCTGTTCGACCTGGGGCGTGACGCCGTGGAGCTGCAGGACAAGTGAGGATTGGGGGTGGGGGTGCAGGACAAGTGAGGGGGTGGGCTGCGGGAGGCGAGGGGCAGGACAAGTGAGGGGGTGGGGGGTTGGGGGTGGGGGGAGTGGTGGGGGTGCAGGACAAGTGAGGGGGTGGGGGGTGGGGGTTATGTGCCCGGGCCCATCGTCATCGTCAACCCATCATCATCAGAAATGTGGAGGTGGGAGCTGTAGGACAAGTGAGGGGGTGCGGGTGCGGGTGCGGGCTGCGGGAGGGGAGCGGCAGGGCGCGGAGCGCGGGGCGGCAGCACGGGGGGACCAGGGAAGCGAAGGTGGCGATGCATGTGGGGCTCTGCGGAGGCCGGGGCCGGGAGTGGGCTGGTTGGCGTCCGCGGCTGCGGACTTGGTGAGGCATGACCCACACCAGCACATGACCGCTGAACAGCCTGTGGGTGCCTTTCCTTGCCCCGCCCCCAGGTTTACACAGTTCAAGGCGCCGTACAACGGAATCTTCAAGCGGCTGTACGACCGACTGGATGCCGTACTAACCGTCATGTCGTACTGCAGCGGCGCCACGTGCCGCAACCCCTTCATTGTGATCCACCCCGACGGCAGGTGCGTAGGGTGCTCGTCCAACTTATTACCTGCCGCGCATCTGTCTTACGTCCACGCGCGCGGCGTTCTCCCGCCAACCCGCACGCACGCTGGAGCTAGGCTCTCCGTGTCACAGCCACATCGATCTTCGCCATGTCCCCCCGTTTCCACTCTCCCTACAGTGTGACCAACCTGGAACAAGCCATGGACGTCAAGTTTGATGACCTGTACGGCGGTTTCAAAAAGTTCTCGTACAAGCGATGCGCACTGTAAGTACCGACACCCACGCAGGTCTCCTGCGGGTGTTGACGCGCACACAGCCCGCCCCCTGCTTGCACCACATACACGCAATTCATACACGCATTCATGTACGCATGCAAGTGCGAAGCCCAGCCCAGTGGCCCAGGGGTCCACCAATCCCAAGCCCGCACTGCTCGCCCCTGCACACCCACACTGTCCTGACGCGGCCCCACCCCCTGCAGCTACTACCACCCGCAGAACGAGAGCGCTGACCTGCGGCTGGTCCCCGAGGAGTACCGCACATGGCTGGCATGAGCAGGAGTGCAACCCTGGGCATGAGCGACGGCGCGTTTCGATGGACAGCGGAGAAAGCCAGGGGCCAGGGGTAAACCCCGGGAGAAATGCGTGCGGAGGGGTTTGAGGAAAGCCTCGCCCCCGCCAGTGGGCTGTCGGCAACTGGATGTTGGGCCTTGAAGCTAAAGTAGCTGCAGTAGCACTAGTCCCACGCACAAGGCGCGCGTTCTAGAACTTGATGGCGTGCAGTCGTGGGCAATGATGTTTGGGGCTGTGCCCAGTATATGTGCTCAATGAATGTCCCCCATTTGTGAACGCAGTACAAGTGACCGACATGTGATTCGTGCACGAAACGGGGCCTAGGGTAGCGCTGAGGTGTGTGTGGGCTTGCTGATTGAGGAGACTTGCACTGGAGTGGCACCCGTGTCAATGGTGCACTGGCGGCACGTGAATGTGCGTAGATTGTTAGGAAAGCACAAAGAGAAAGGTTCGATACTGTGCATGCTGTAGATGTGTGTGTACGGGTAACCGTACGGAAAAGCCCACCAGATGCAGTTGGAGGCTGGCATCGTGGGCTAGCATGGTGCGAGACCCGTTTGCCCCGTCCATCCGAAGATGTTATTTGTTACCCATGCACGACGAAACGGCAGTCAGTCAGCCAGCCAGCCCACACACAACCTCTACCCCCCCCCCGCAATCTGGTGAAGTAATACCGTATGCTACCGCACAGCCCAATCGCTCGTGATTAACACCCCATCTACCGAAGATGCCTTAATCCATCCAACAAGATGTGAAAATGAGGTTCTGGATGCATTCCCGTGTTGTGCCCCGTGCAGTAACGTAACCATCTCACTTCAAACACGAGGCCAGCAATAATTCCTAGCTCCACTTGAGCTCAGTACCATTCTTTCCCTGCATCTTCCGGCGCGTCTATGGCTTCGCAGCCACAGGGGCATGCAGCAGCCAGAGCCCAACGCAACCTGCACGCACTTCTTCAGCGCGTCATTGCCGCCACCTCACCCATGCCGTCGTATCAAGCACAAGCGAGATTGAGTTCTGCTCAAATCTTTTGAATCATTATAAGGCACTCCGCGCACGCGTACGGGGCTGCACACATGCACCTGTGGGCCCAAACCTGCTTGACAAGCTACAGCATAATTAGAAATGCCACTGGCCTGCGCTCTTGGACTCACTAGATGTACGAGCGATGGCCCTAGAAACGTCATCAGTGATGGCAGGCAATGCTCTAATACGGTATGATAGGAACCGCCATGAAGCCGATGCGGTCGTCGCAGGCTCCCCCCATTGTCGTCCTGACGCATACACGTCACACGCACGCACGCACGCCTTATCACCACTTATCACCACCACCAAATCTGGACCCTTTGAAAGGATCATTATCAGGTTCCTCATCAATCAAACACCAGCTGTCCAGCGTTGCTGTGGTACACGTTGTACCCACCAACCGTGGCCGCCTTGCAACCGCCCATCACACCAGCCCCCGGCATCACCATCAGCTCCTCCCCAGAGGACGACTCCCCAAGCACGCCAAGTGTCAGCCGCCGCGCCGCCGCGCCATTGCCGTTGCCGTTGCCCGCGCCGCTGCAGCTGCTGCGCGCCGCGCCCACGACCACAAACGCGTCCCCTGCTGCCCCCTGCGCCCCGGCGCCGCCTCCGCTCCCGGCAGCCGCGGAGAGCGCCGCCGCCTTCTCCTCCGCCACCAGCCGCTGCTGTGTGGCCTCGGCAAGCAGCGTGTCGCGGCGCACGATCTGGTACTCCAGCTCCGAGATGCGCTGCGACTTGGCGGCGCCGGCCTCGTGAGCGTCCTTGAGCTGGTCCTTCAACATGCTCACCACCGTGTGCAGCGTGGCTGTGTGTGTGAATGGTAGGAAGTGCAATGGAAGGCACGATCAGGAGACGCAAAGGGCACAAAATAAGACAGGTTGCGATACCAGTATGTTCTTATCGCATTTCTCGAAGAATGCTCTTTCAATTTTGTTCCCGGGGACATGACTGGAGCCCTCGCTCAGGGCAGCGCGAGTCCCCCAACCTCCCGTGCCTACGCACGTCTTATCCCGCCATGCCACTCGCCAGCACACTGCTATTCCTCTTATATCCCAAGCGCCAGCCGACAGCTAGCTAACACACTCACTCTTGTCCATGCCGATCAGGTCCTTCAGCGCGGCCATCTCCGTGCGGCTGCCCTCCAGCCCGCCACTCAGGTCCTGCACCTGACGCCGCAGCTGCGACTCCTGCAAGCGGCACGGCAGACACAACAGTACGTGTCAGGGGCGCGCGGGGTGACAAAGCATTGTGCTCGACAACCAACATGGCAATGGAGGGGGCCGCAGCCAAAGGCGTTAGCAGACTTCTTAATCCTCGCGCACAACGGTAACAAAAGCCACGTCCAACGTGAACAACGACTCACGGTAGCGCTCATGTTATGAATGCGACCCTCTGCCGCCGCCAGCTGCCGCCGCAGGCTCGCCATCTCCTCCTCCGCCTCTCCCAGCTGCTTCTGCAGGCTGCTGGTGGCGGCGGAGGCCTGCGTGTTGCGGTACTTGAGCTCGCCCTCCATCCGGCTCATCGCCACCTCGTGCTCGAGCTTCATGCCCTCAATGACGGCTGTAAGCTCCCGCACGCGCGCGTCCGTGTCCACTGCAGGCAAGCACGGGACACACAACCAACTTCAGCACCTCTGATGTGGCCGTACCTATCCTGTTGCCAGCCTCTGCTATCCCGCGACACTTTTCACATGCTTTAAAGGTAGCTTTTTTCGTGCGCTTGCTTGGCCAGCTAGCCTGCCTCACCGGTCGCAAATGAGCCTGTTGCGCTCCCGCCAGCAGCCTGTGCACTGGCTGCTGTCGGCGACGATGACGTCAGCTGCTTGTCGAGCAGAGCGCTGTCATCGAGCGCCTTGATGATCTGCGAGCGCAGCGCAGCCGCAACAGGGCTGCCGCCAACGGCGCCACGAGCGCTCATGATACTGCCGCCGACAGCAGCAGGCCACATGCTGCTGCCCGTAGCCTCCTCTTCGGCCTCCGGCGGGGATCCCGGCCGATTGGCTGGGACCGCCGCGGCCTGCTGCCACTGCTGCTGCTGCTCAAGCACCTTGGACAGAAGCGCCTCAAGCCGCCGCTTGTTCAGGAGCAGTGCATGCTGTGGTTGAAGGCACGACAGAGCAGGCGCGCGGAGGCAATCAGTAAGCTTCAGCGACCCATGTGACAGGTGGTACAGGCACAGACATCCGGGCGCGCACGCGCATAACCAGTCTTGAATGGGGATTGGGGAGACGTCGCAGTGAGTGTCTTACCTTCTCCTGCGAAAGCGAGGTCGCCGCCCTATCACGTCCGCTGCCGGCGTCCCGGCATGCGGTGGCCGGCGAGGGGGCCAGGAGGTTGCTGCCAGAGGAAGGCCCTGAGGAGGCGGCAGCATCCATACCAACGCTGCCCAGACGCGTGGCCCCGATCATGGCTGTGGTGGCGGGAGGGTGTGGAGGTGGTGCGCTTAGAGAAAAGGGCGGGCAACACATACACGACAGCGAGGCGTGTCAGGCTGTCGGATAAGGCAGTAATGGGGCCAGTAGGCATCAGACAGGCGGGCGCTGTGGGCAATGCCAAAAATCTGACAGTACCGTGCCTAGCTACTGGTGGGACTTACTGGAGGAGCGACGCATGCCGGGGTGAGGGCTGGGCCGCCCCGGCGCCTTGAGGCTGTCGCCAGTCTCCGAAGCCCGACCCGAGCCAAAGGAGCTCGAGTTCCTGCTTCCAGTCTTGTCCGCATTGCCGCCACCGGACTCCGAGAAGCGGCCAGACGAGTTAAGGGCACGTAGGCGTGGCAGGTCCGTGCTGGCCCCTCCCGCGCGGCTGAGGAAGCTGGGGGAGGCCTGCAGCAGGCTGCCTGCTGGCGGGGTTGATGCGTTGGCTGAGCCGGGGCCCTCCAGCAGCTGTTGTTGTTGCTGGATGCTGCTGGCGAACAGCGAGCTCCGTGCGCTGGTGCCCGTCAACGATGACCGCAGCGGCGGCGGGCGCGGCATTGTTATGTCAGTTGCCATGGTGCTGCCGAGGACGTTGCAAGGTGGTCAGCAAGATGGCCTGCGTGTGGAAGGGAGAACACGCTGTCAGCGATGCTCCTGTGTCTCCGCTCGGAGAATGCTATATGTATCTGAGGGTCTTCACGGCGCCCTTCGCAATGACAAAACTGCTGACTGCCCTTGCCAATTCTGACATCGGAGAAGCTCAAGCGGCAAACAAGTGTCCAAGCTTTTCAACCATTGCATATATCAGTGTTCAATACCATGTATGTGCCTCTATCACGTTAGCAGCATCAGCAGCGCAACGGGCTCACCTGCTGCACAAGTCCCTGAAAGTTCAGTCGGCCCGCTGCTCAAAGCTCTTGGGTAGTACCGTTGCTGATGACGAGTCGAGTAGCAAGGAGATGAAAGACTCCAGTGGAACTGGTATGGTGAGCGCTGCACAACTGCTTCCTGCAATTTGTATGCTAATTCGGGCTTACAAGTAACACTCCAAGCTATAACTGTGTATTCTTATGTTGTTTTATGTCAGCTTGGGTCGCGGGGCCAAAATGGCCCTTCGCGCGAGCAATCGCTGAACCCGTACAGTTTGCCGTTGCGCGGACTTGTTCATGCCACCATCAGCTGGCTTTACCAAGTGAGGAATAGGTACAGCATCTTAGCTTCTTGATTCGTTGGCTTGCTGAAGTGCATAGGTGGAAGTCGACCTGACCAACGGCGCTGACCTGGGTCGTGTCAACCCCGGGTCAACCCCTCCCCAATGCTCCGGCCTGTGACAACCCAATCGGCCCAACACCATCATTCTTAAGCATCTTCGGTAACATCCTCTTGCGACCGTCACAGCACCGTCGTTACATCTAAGCTAACCCATCTGGAACTGACAGAGAGCAACGCCATACTCTGAGAGTCTGAGCGCGTCCCGTGACACGACTGCTGATGCCTGCGTGGTCCAGCGTGGTCTCTCTCACAGCGCCTTCCAATTAGTGAGCCATCCAGTCACTAACGGCGAAACCTACAGGGCCTACATTGGGGGCAATTCCTTGCCGCTCCCCGAAGATGCAAGCCCTGCAGGATGCAGCCGGCACACGTTCAATATTTTTAACATGGTGTAGGGAGTCTAGGGACGGTGTGCAGTGTGGCCTGCCCTAGAAGCGGGCCCCCCTGGCGATTCTCAGCCGTCATGCCTTGAATCTCATCCTGCCATGCATACATGAACGATATGTTATATACGAGCTTGGCGGCAAGGTCTTGCGGGCAGCATGCCGCGCTTCTTTGTTGCCACCAAACCATCTGCCCACAAGTTCCATGGTACCGGACCTCCCGTGCGCAGGACCAGTATCTCATACATGCATCGGCATTGCTTGCACTACATCCATCCTGCCACAACCTCGAATGCGCACACATGTCATCATTGTACCACTCGTACTCAGACATAGAATGCCTAACTGCCCCCCCCCCCCCCGTACTTGGCTCCCCACGTCGACTCCCCAACCACCACGCTCTGAGCGCCCCTGCTTTCAAGTCCATGCCCTTTCCGTTGCTCTGCTCAGTACATGCTCATCATGCCAAGTCCTATCCATGCGTTACTTACTGCATTGCCCTCCGCCAGTGCCGTGGAGTCATGCTGATCATTTCTGGTACACAACTTGATACGAAACACCCCACTCCCCCGGCGCCCTAAACACCCGACGCCATATCAACGTCAATGGCCTGTACGGTAGTTTGCTTAAAGCAGACTCATTCACTTGCGTGTCAAGCATGCAGGTTTGATGCGAAGCCCCCACCGAACCGCTGCTTTTGCCCAAACCTGACAACATCCCCGGCCAGGCGTATTGCAGCCCCGTCTTTTGGCCCCTTCAATGCCCACTGGCCTTCTCGTCCAAGACCCAATGTGCCCCAATGACCCACAGCTTACGCGCTGAGCACGCCCTTTGGCGCCTCCACGCTCGACGCCACTAGCGTCACACCCCCAGCCGTCTCCACCGTCCGGCCGCCTGCTCCTGTGGCGCTGGCGAGGCGGTTGGTCCGCGTGCCCGCCACCGCTCGCGCCAACTTGCTCCATGCCGACTTGCCATCCATCGGAGGCGATTGCACGCGCGGCTCCTCATACACACCGCCGCTGATGCCTCCGGCTCCGCCCGCTAGCCCCGCCGCGTGGAGCTTCTGCTGAGCCTCTGTGCGAAGGTGCGATAGTGTGGTGGTGGACGGGTGGTCAGGGGATGTATTGAATGTGCTCGTCACAAGAACAGTCCGAGCAAGCGACAGAAGTCCTTCAGCTCAGGTCGCACAACCAAACTCGCATAACACGCCAAACATTGTTAGCAATTGCTCCACGCGAAGCCAAACTACTACTAACTCGTGAGACCCAAGATAACAAGGGCCTGACACGCACCGGCCAGCAGTGTGTCTCTGTGTACCAGCGCGTACTCCAGCTCCTTCACGCGCTCATGACCCGCCTCCGCCTCGGCCTTGGCCTCCTTGAGCTGCGCGCGCAGCATCTCCAACACCGTGTTCATGGTGACTGCGGACAGCGAGCACAAGTGGCAGGGGCGGTTGCCTTTGGGGAATGTGGGAAGCAGCCCAGCGGAAAGCACTGAGCTCTGGGGCACGCGTCACATTGTGCTGGTCACCACTGCATCCCAGCCGCAGCATCCAGCAGCCAGAAGCCAGCAGAGAACAAGCGGCAGGGGCGGTTCTATTGGGGCATGTGAGTGCAGCCACACATATGCGGGGGCACGCATGCCCAAGACGCTTGCGGCAGCCTACCAAAAGGCACGACGCGCCAGGGCGCGTCACAGTCGCAACTGAGCATCAATACTCAGCACCCAGCACCCATCCAATCGTTTCCACCATCCCGTGCCAGTCCTCCATTTCCCCGTTCTACCTGGCGCTCTGCACCTCCGTAGCACGCAACCCCTGCCACCCCATCCCTATCCCAGCCCCCCTCCCCTCGCGCCCTGCCTCACTCTTGTCCATGCCCATGAGCTCCTTCATGTCCTTGACCTGCTCCGTCTTGTCACACAGGCTGGTGCTCACGTCCCGCAGCTGCCGCTGCAGCTCCTGGACCTGCGGGCCGTTGATGAGTGTCGAGAATGATGCGAGGAATGAATCCATCCTACGTCGGGTGAGTATTTCTCCTTGCTAAAGTTCAATACGTACCGTAAATGCATTTGTCAAGGGAGACAGAGCGTGTGCATACGATTGCAAGAGCATACGGTGTGAGGTTGCGCCGCCAAGCAACGGACAGAACGTGAGAGACTGCTCTCATAAGCAGGTGAGGCCACCAACGGCACCGGGCACAACCTCTTGACTGCACGCAATGACACCGCCTGTGCCGCCGCCCCACCACCTACCCGCAGTCCCGCACCCCTGCCACGCCCCACCCTTTCTACGTTCGCCCCCATCACGCACCTGCGAGGTGAGGTCCCGCGACCGCGCCATCTCGATGTCATTCGCCCGCCGCAGCTTCTTAACCTCCTCATCAGCTTCCTGCAGCTGCTTCTGCAGGCCGCTGGCGGCAGCCGAGGACTGCGTGTTGCGGTATTTTAGCTCGCCCTCGAGGCGGCTCAACGCCACCTCATGGTCAAGCTTCATGTCGGCAAGCTGCGCCGTCAGCTGCTTCACCTTTGCCTCCGCCTCTGCAAGTGCATGGTGTTTATTATGCAATGCGGCAAAGGATTCAAAGCTTTTCAAGGGCAACGCCTGCAATCTAGCTAATGTCGTTGCTCTTGTACACATCCGAGGCCATGAGCGGCGCGTGCCCCTGCTGAGAAACCGGGCGGCTTCCACAATGCACGCACCGGCTTCGAAAGGGATCATGCCGCCGCCGGGTGTCGTCGACATGTGTTTGTCCAGCTGCGCGCTCTCATCCAGAGCCTGTTGCCGTGTGTGTGTGTGTGAGCGCGTGTGTCAGCGCGGTGTGTGTCGTGGCCCACGCAGCCTCACACAGTCCCCACCGGTAGGCCGAGCGCGTGCTCGCCCCCATTTGAAAGTTCGTAGTGCCAACCCTTGGCACGGCCGCACGTGTCATCCCTATCGTGGCATGGCGCGACCTCCACCACCAAACCAAAAGAGTGCCTGCCCCGCATTCCAATGCTTCGTAACCCCAGGGGGTGCGCCCCTGCCCCAAAGGCCAAAGGTTCCGCGGGCCGCGCACCTTTTGTATCTGCGTGCGCAGCGAGCCGCCGCCGCCGCCCCTGACACCGCTGCTGCTGGGCTCGTCAGCACTGGGCGGGAGGGCCTCCGCCGCCTTCAACAGCAGAGCCTCTAGGCGCTTTTTGTTCAGCACCAGTGCGGTCTGCGGCGCGGCACGGGTACGGCCACGTGCGATACGTGGGCCCGACGACACGCACAACGCGAGTCCACAGTCCGCCTCGAGGCGCTCTGTGTGCCCCTACCCCGAACCTCCCCAGGCGCTTTGTGTTTTTGTCCTGAGCCTCGGCAGCACGTAGATCCAGACACTTGACAAAACAACAGCTCACAGCCCCGCGCCATCTACACCACACAATCTTGATTCAGCATCGCCCGGCTGCTAGTCCGTCCGTCCGCCCCACACTGGCCCACCTTGTCCTGCTGCAGCGCCCGCCGCTCCTTGATGATGGCGTCACCGCGCCCGGCCCCGATGGCCGCGCCCCCGCCCCCTGGTCCCGCCGCCGAGCTCAGGCCACTGTCCACAGACCTCACCATGGCTGCGGGGGTGGTTCGGGTGTGGATGGGTCTCAGAGCAATCAACCGGGCACGAATGAGCAAGGCAGCATGGGAACGGGAAACACCGCATCGCGCCGCTACTACAGCCACTGCCGCCGACGCCGCGGCTGCATACTGCTGCATAGGGCGGGCCTCCCGTCGATTCCCGAAGTGTTTTCTGGTGCCAGCGCAAGGCGGGGCTAGGGCTGCATGCAGCATGCGGCATTGCACTCCTGCAGGCACTCAGCAGCAGCTGTGCAAACGCTTCGTCACGCGTGGGACACTCACTCGCGGCACGTCTCAGGCTGGGCGGCGACGGCTTCATGCCGCCAATGTCCTTGCCGCCCGATTCCGACATGCGTGTCGTCAGCCGCGGCAAATCACTGCTGTTGTTATTGTTGTTGCCGCTGTTGGCGTTGCTGCTGACGGCGGTCGAGAGGGCTCGCATGGGAGGCAGGTGCTGCGGTGCCGTGATGGGAAGCACTGGAGCAGGCGCCCCGACAGTCCCCAGCATGCCAGGGGAGCTCATGCGGGGGTTGCCACCAGCGCCTGTGTTTGAAACGCGGGGCTTGCTGCCGCTGTTGTGTGTGCTGGGTGCAGCGCCGCCGCCGCTGCTAGGCGCCGCGCCAGACATGCTGGTGCGCAGTGGTGGGGGCGCCGGGGAGCCGCCCGCCAGGGAGGTACGCAGCGGCGCCAGAGTCGCCACTCCACCGCCTGGCTCCGTCGACATCCTTGTTCAACTTAATTGTTGCCCAGAGAAGTTGATGCCGGTGGCTTTGCAGGACGGGGCAGGTGCTGTGTTCGTCGCAGCCGTGCGGCTGCTTTCGGGGGGGGAGGGGGGGGGGGGGGAAACTGAAGTCGGTACCTCGGCGCGAAACCTTCAGGCGAGATGACGAGAACAGCACTATGGCGGCTCCACAACACTGTGGATGCCGACACCACGTTCGCAAGCTGGGTTGGAGCGAAAGAACCAACCACATTCTGTGGCTCTTGCCCTAACCGTGCCTTCACCCGCCTTGCCAGTTACGCACATAAGTCCAGGCACTTGGCATACTTCCCAAAGGTGCCAAAGGTTCAGAGTGCATGCCCAGCCTGACATGGCAGCAGCAACTCCAAGCAACACCAGCGTAACGTCCTAGCCCTGAACATACATGTATCCGGCCGCACCTGGGTAACAGAATTGAAGACGCCGGGCACTGCGTTGCGAAGTCGCGTTCAACAAGCTGTAAACTGATTGAATACCCCGGTTTTCCTTGTAAACAGAATGCCCTTTGCTGTGTTTCGCTTATTACGCTTGACTGTAACGATGTATAGTAATGTCCGGCGTTTGACTCACGAAGCCCTGCGAATGTTGCGCGCGTGTGATGCCAAGCCGGGCGGAAGGTCGCACGCCGCTATACGCAAGGCCACGGACCTCGTGCAAATCATATGCGCGCCACAAAAACATCTTAGCGCCGTTACAGACGTCTCGGCTTCTGGGGACGACGCGGGCAAGTACCTGCCGCCAACCGCCGGCGGAAATGGCACGCCGTCGTGCAATTCATGAGGCCAAGGTCCTTGTTTGTCCAGGGTTTCCGCGCAGTGGTAGTCTCTATCCAGTGTCGCTTTATGAAAGCGCATGAACGGGCCGCTGCCCCCATGTTATGCATGGGTTGCAACTCAACCCGATCCACGAACGCCTTGCAGCTTCGCCATCCAACACAAACGTGCTTGATGCTCGTAAAATTTGCAGCCCCACCGGTAACGCCCCCAGTAGACACAATGCTGCCATCGGGACGCCTATGTAACAGCGTGTGGCAAACCTTCACCTTCACCGCCAGTCATCACATCCTGAGCAACATGTGCTGACGTACCGCTGGACAATGAAGCAGCGAAATTCGCTTGAATGAGAAAGCTGAGCGCCAGCGCGCGCCTTTATGCTTTCTTCAAAAAGCTTGTCACCAACACCAGCGGCGGAGGGCTGTTCGCGGATCGGCACGCTCCGCCTATGGCTGTGCCGGCCCCCGCACCCGCAGAACCGGCGGGAGACTCCGCCCCGGCAGGCGAGCGGCTGTCGGGGCGTGGCGGCGACACGGGGTGTTGCCAGCCAGCAGTACCGCTGCCCGCCCTCGCTCCGCTGGCGCCGCCGGGCCCAGCTCCACCATAGACCCCATCAGCCTCATCGTGCGTCAGGCCCAGCGCGGCCGCCGCCGCCAGGACGTCGCCGCCACCTCCGAAGCCGCTGATAGAAGCGCCGCCGCCAGCCACGCCGCCGCCGCCACCGCCGCCGCCGACGGCAGCAATGCCGGACAGCGTGCGCAGCTCCGTGATGGCGCGCTGCGCCTTCTCAAGCGCCTTGGACCGGACCGCGGCCTGCCGCTCCAGCTCGTGCATGCGCCGCTCACGTGACGCCAGCGCCAGGTTAGCTTCCCGCAGCTGCGAGCGGAGCACGTCTTGTGCGGCGCTGAGCGCGGCTGCGGTGGACAATCGACCAAGGCGGGGAAGGGGCGAGGTAGGTTGGTGGTTGCTTGCTCTGGGTGTAAGCACATTGTTATAATCATGGGCTCGCCGTCCAAGCCAGCACGGCAACACCAAGCGCTGCTAGGGACCTAGGGTCCCTTTCTCCTGAGCGCCCCACCCGCCCGGCGCCCAGTCCTCCCTCCTTGCTTACCCCTACCTGGCTACAGGTAACCGCGACCTCCCCACATCCCCAACCCCCGCCCCCCCCGCCCAACACACACACCTACACACCTGTGTCGGGCCTCATCAGGCTCGTCGCCTCCTCCAGGGCTGTGCTCTTGTCGCGTAGGGCCGCCGCAAGGTCCTGGTTGCTGTGGCGGAGGTCCGTGTTCTGCTTGTGGTGGGTAGGGCGGGTGCGCAGGGCGTGCAGGGTGGGAACATGGGTGGGTTGGATGGGGTTGGGGGGCATAGCGTGTTGCATTGATAAGCATGAATTTGTGCCAGACTAAAGAAGTGACGGTCCAGTGCTCAACGACCACGAATGTGCGTGGCGTTTCCCGACCTTTCCAAGGCTGGGAAGTCATTGGGAAATCATCTCGGTGCCAGGCGGCCTTGATTGCCCGGACATCCGAGTACGGTACACCGCTGTGTGGTGCAGTACGGTATGTAGCTACCATGCTACAGCATACGTACGGTACGGTACGCCCTGTGGCACTGTGGCCCTTGATGCGGTTGCGGGCGTGAGCGCGCCCCACCCACCTGCGCCGTGAGGTCGGCCACACGCCCCTCCGAAGCCGCCAGCGCCCGCCTCAGCACGTCCACCTGTTCGACATACAGGCGGTGGTTCGTATCTGCTGTGAGGATGCAAGCGCTGTGTTTTCCAACCAACGCCGTGAGGATGCTGGATGGGCTTCGTTTAGGCGATGCATGTGTGTGTGTGTGCGTGTGTGGAGGGTTGCCTGGGGCAGCGCACCATCTAGTGACACGTACGTAAACAAAGAGCAAGTGTGCGTAACTCTGGGTCGCATACACTGTCCTACGCGTAATGTTTTCATTGTGCTCTTCAGCACAGCATGTCGGGCCCCACCTGTGAGTCCAGCTCTGACAGCTGCCGCAGCAGCTGGCTGGTGGCGGCGGAGGCCTGCGTGTTGCGGTACCTAAGCTCGCCTTCAAAACGAGCGATGGCGATGTCATGCTCGGTCTGTGATGGCGTAGTTCGGAGGCAGAGTTTAGGCCTTCAGGGAGTTATGACGTGGAGTTATGAGTTGGAGCATGAAGGCCATAACAGTGAGGTGCCCGGCCTGGTCCAACTGCCCATGTGTGCGCGCAAGAACGTCAAAGGGGGGGCTGTGCGCGTTCTGGCATACACGGTGGACACTCGGGACATCAGTCGTCGCAGATGGGTGGGAGGGGACAGTTCGTCCCAGATATGTGCTGGGGAAGGCACAAGGCACATGCCGTACGGTATGCCATCATGCGCACCTGCAGCTGTGCCAGGCGCGCGCTCAACTCCTGGACACGGGCGTCGGCATTTCCTGCAGCAGAAAGCCCCCAGGCATCCGTCAGCAAGAAGAGCAACTCAATACAGAGATATCACACAGACGGCGGGTGGGAGGGCGGCGGCACAACCGGAAAACGCGACAGGCCTCACCAGATGCCCCCCTGCTCTTCTTGCACAAGCAAATAAACTGTTCAGCCTTGCACTGCGTGAACGCTCAAAACCTTATTACCATCTGTGCCTGCTGCAGCCACACCGCCGCTCAGCGCGCTACCGACAGCGCCCGAGGGAGTGATCTGTGCGTCCAAGCCTGAGCTGTCATCGAGAGCCTGCATTGACACGGACAAGTGCGTGGTCAAGTGTGCGCACAAGAGCTCGTCACGCGCGCGATGGAGTCGAGCATGCCCACGGCACTTACACGCGCCGGCACGCACGTCGCACACACCATTGCAGCCCCATGCCCGTGTCCCCTGAGCATGTCGCACCAGCCACCCACGCCACCACATACGCCACCACTCCCGCCATCAAACGCGCCATCGCTTGCGGCATCACTCGCGGTACCACTCGCGCCACCACAAATGGCCACACGCCCACCACGCGCCGCCAATCGCGCCACCACAAGCCCACCACAAACCCGACCCACAACCCCAAACCACAGGCCCAAACCATGCTGACCTTCAGGATCTGCGACCGTAGGTTTCCGCCGGTCAGGCCGACGCTGGCAGAGCCAGGGCCCGTGGCTAAGCCCAACATGAAGGCTCCATTTCCGCTGCTGCGTAGCGATGAGGCTCGCTGCACTGGGGCAGGGAGCGAGTGCGACACGCCCCCGCCTTCTGCCTGCTCCAACAGCGGCTGCTGCTGCTGCTGCTGCTGCTGCGGATGCTGCGGATGCTGCGGATGCTGCTGGTCCAGCACCCCGCGAAGCAGGGCCTCCAGCCGCCGCTTGTTCACCAGCAGCATCACCTGTTGATTGTGCGGCCCGCCGGGGAGAAACATAATGGAATGGGGCGGCATGATGAGGTGGCGCGACGTAGTTGTACGTTTGCGCGGCAGCCCGCAACAGGTTTGCATCCGTCCTAAACCTCCACAATGGCAGCACCAATACGGCTGGTTGTACCTTTTCGTGCTGCAGCGTGTCACGATCCCGCTTGACAAGGAACGCGCCGCCCTCCGGGGTGCCGCCGACCCCTGGCATTCCCCCCACGCCGCCGTGGTTGGACGTGGCAGTACGGCCGGTGGTGGCGGCGGCGGCAGGTGCTCCTAGCTCCCGGTGACTCATACCAACGGCTGCAGCAATGGGGGAAAACATGGGTGCAGGCATTGTGCGAGGCACGGCGCACGTGCTGGTGTTGAGCGTTGCGGTTGCCAGTCTTGCCACCCGCATTTGCGACAGCGCGGCGCGAGTAGCTAGCTCGTGCACCTAGGCGCGCATGTGGGACGACCGCCTCCACTTGCACACACACGTAAAAGCCTACCCGCTGTCAAGCAAGCAAGCAAGTCAGCAATAGAGGCCCCACTCACTGGATGAGCGTCGTAGGTATGCACCAGCCGTGGCCCTGCATGCAGCAGCAGGCACACTGGCAGTGAAGAGGCTAGGGCACGCAGGCGTTTAAGGGCACTTCAGAGCGCACCACTGGTTGCGCTTCTTTGACTGAGCAGCGGAGCGAACGTTGTTGATCCCTTGGAAATGGAAAGACATCTTTCATTGGCACCCCTAGCCCGAATCCCTCCCATCCACCAGCCCTCAGGTCTCGCACCTGCTGCCTGGGGCGGCTTCGGAACCAGACTCCGATTTCCTCGCGCCGTTAGATGACACGCGCGGCAGCAAGCGAGGTAGGTCGCCTACTGTTCCCCCACCGCTGCCGCCGCCGCCATCAGCTAGTGGAGGCTGGCCGCCTGCCGGCGACTGCGTGCCGACACCGCCGGAACCCGCAGCAGCAGCAGCAGTGCTGGATGTGCCCATGCCGCGTGCGGGCGATTTGCCGCGGGGCGGGCCCATGATACCCCCGGTACCCGCCCCGCTGAGGCGACGGCTGCTGTTGCCACTGGCAGGGCCGACCGGAGGGTGTGGAGATGTGCTGGGGAGCCGGCCCGGGGATGACCGGGCGGCGTCGTGAGGCGCCATGGTGGCCGTTCAGGGTACCGCCTGCGCCGGTAATACCACCTAACACATTTTGGAATCTTGGCTAAGCGGCACGGGCAGCTATGTGACGCAGACCGTTATGTGCTGCTGCCCGCCAGTTCAGCAGAGGGCGCGCAAGGCCCTAGAATTCAACCCTTCACCAGCGTACCTCCAAACCGCAGAACCTCAGTGGCGCGATTGTGCCGTTCTAAAACCACTTCAGAAGCACTGCTCCTGGGACTACTCAGCATCAGAAACCAAGAAAGTGGGCTACGCGATGACGGGCACGACTCTGGCTTCAACAAGTTTGTTGAACTCTAGAAGCTGACTTGACAATGTCAAGGCAATGTGAAGTTTTCGTTGCAACAGTTACTACACGAATTGGCTACGCAAACCGCGATGACGACAGCCGGACGAGCAACGCTATTTCTCGATCAGGTGACAGGCACGGGTGACAGGTCAGGATTCGTCGTTTCTTAGTATGCCAGACCAAACAGCACAAATTGCGTTGCAAGACAAGCATTCATGGCCGTCGGAGGCATGGCCGAACGTTAGGCAGTCGGCCGCGAAGTCGGCAGGTCGGCCAGGGGTCGGCGGCGCCGAATTTTCCTCCTGAGACTTTGGCCGCCATCGAGTCTCCCCCCCCCTCCGCCCGCTGACCCGCGCCCCCTTGGCGGTGCCGTTCACGTACCGCCATACTCTTAATGCGGCAACAATTCACATGGTCCCTGGCCGTCTTATGTTGCGCCTCACTCGACACGCAGGTCCATTCACCCCAAGCTCCGTACACCTGCCTTTTTCTTGAACGCTACGCAACGCTTACCTGCCTTGCCGTTGACAAAGGTAGATGCACGTAGCAGCAAGGACACCTTCATGACGCATCCCCCCTGCTTTCCAGCGCCCTTTCGGCGCTCTCAGCCCCCACGGGACACCCCCGAGCACTCCCCCCCAACACACTCCCCCTCCCACCAACACACAACACTCAAACCACATAACGGGGTTCACAACCAGAGGCATCTCTGCGCCGCCCATTCCCTTGCCTATGTAACACACGTGCGCAAGCACTGAGTCACATGCCACGCTCACGGCGGCCATCACGTAATCAACGGCACCGCGCGGGACACAACGAGACGTCTAGTCAGCCCTGCCGTCGTTAAACTCCCACCCGTTGGCGCCTGGTAGTGCTGTCCCATCACAGAATTGAGGAGTCGGTATGTGGCAATGCGAAGGGACAGGATCATGCCAAAGCTAGCCCAAAACAACCTACGGCAGTAGGTGCGTTTTAATTCACGCATAGTTTCAGCGGCGTATGTATGTGGGTGCCTTGCCTGCTGCGTGCGCTTGCACCAAGCTGGGCCTATGTATGCCCTCCTGAGAGCAAATGATGCGAAGCACATCCATCATAGAATGAAGCGTTGCTGTAAAATGAAGAGCAGAGATCATAATGCACATATGCATTGAATACAAACGAAGTAGGTGCTCAGTAATAGGACACGCCCACGTACCAGCGGAGCTGCTGTCACCCTGCATACGGTATGCATATGCTCTACAGAGACTGCTGGCAGCTACAACAGCTTGGCATTGTATCCGCACACATTGCACACCCACAGTGTGCCAGCACACCCGTGCCTCTCCCGCTTCATTCACACTCTTCCGCATCTCCGGGCTCACTGCCCGAGAAATCCTCACTGTACGCACTCGATAACCCCAGGCTCTTGGCCGCCTCCATCGCCTGTGGCGTCAGCGCGCCGGCGCCGGCCCCCGGGCCGCCGCGCCCTAGCGTTGCCCCACCCGCGGCACCCGTCCCGCCGCCGCCACCCACTTTGCTGAAGCCATTGACCATGATCAAGCTGGGCACAACGGGCGCTGCGGCCTGGCCGTTGGCTGCGATGCCATTATAAATATTGGGACCGTTACAACCGTTGAGTCCGCCGGCAGCAGGCAAGTGGGAGCGCGCGCCCACCGCCGCGAGCATGGGTGACACGGAGCCCCACACTTCCTTGGGCTCGGGCGGCGGCAGCGGCGCGAGCCGCGTGCCATTGCCACCGCTGCCGCCGCCGCCACCGCCTCCACCGCCACCAAGGCCGGCAGTGCTGTGGAAGGCTGAGGACATGGCACCGATCGGCAGCGAGACGGAGGAGGAGAGCCCCGCGCTGAGCCCGCCCGGGATGCTGCTGCTCCTGCTGCTGCCGATGGCCATCAGGCCTGGAGGAGCGCCACCACTGCCACTGTGGTGGGTGATGGCCTGGATTCCGCGCGCCGCCTCAAGCTGCTGTTGCGCCTCGGTTAAGAGCGTCTCTCGATGCACCAGCTGCATTTGCGGGGTAACGGACAGTACGGTAAAAAAGCGCGAGAGGTTCACGAGAGGATAGCAAGCATGCATGCTGGTTGCTAATCGGGCTTTGCTTTCGAACAAGTCCCATCGGCAGCTATGTGTGCCGCTACTGCCTTGTGAACGTCAGAGCATATTCCATGGAACCCTGGCCATTTTGCGGCCCTAAATGCCGGGCGAACCCGTTCGCACCTGTCGCTCCAGCTCGGAGATGCGCGCGGCCTTTGCGGCGCGGTCCGCGGCTGCCTCCCGCAGCTGCGCCTTGAGCATATCGTTCACCGTCTGGAGCGTGGCTGCGGGCGGCATGCGGCAGCGCGGTGCGAGGTGGAGATTGGGAACAGGACAGTAGGAACGGGAGAGTAGGAATAGCAGGCGGGGACAGGAGAGGGGTCCCAAACCTGGCTTAACACCAGGAAGGAACGGAGCGGAGACGGGTGGGTGAAGGGTGACTACGGTACTGCCCCGTGTCTCAAACCCGTGTGGTGCTCACCCTTGTCTGTGCCCATGGCGGTCTTGGCGTCCGCCAGTGCTTGATTCCTGTCGCCAAGAGTCGTGTTCAGCTCATACACCTGTCTCCGGAGTTCCGTGTTCTGCATGTTGCGGATGTTGCACACGCCGATCGTTACCTTACTATGTTTGGCAGAGTCACAAATACTTAGTTAGTGATAAACATGGAAACTCAACACCCGCGAAAGCCACACGCAGCGTGTCAAGCAGGAATACCAAAGGCCCTGAAGTGATTCGTGTGACTTACGTTGTCGGCGTATTCACGCACGCGGCTCTCTGCCAAGGACAGCTGCCGCCGCAGGCTCGCCACATCCTCCTCCGCCTCTCCCAGCTGTCTCTGTAGGCTGCTGGTGGCGGCCGAAGCCTGCGTAATGCGGTACTTGAGCTCGCCCTCCATCCGGCTCAGCGCCACCTCATGCTCCGTCTACAGCCGCAACAACATAATAGGGGACGGATAAAGTCATAATCCGAGTACGCCTTGCTTGCGCGAATTCAAACCATTCCCTTCCCGTAAACACACACGAACGAGCACACACGAACGGGCCCAGGTGTGCAATATAACATAGCGCCCACGGGGCTTAAAAAACCACATCCTCCAGAACCCAAGGCGATCGATTACCTGTAGCTCTGCAATACGAGCCGTCAGCTCTCGCACGCGCGCGTCCGCGTCCGCTGTTCAGGCAGTGGGTCGAGCAAGTCAGGGCCCGCGTAACGGCAAGTTGTTGTTGTACCCTGTATGTCCTCTGTAAGCACCGCCCGCTGCAACCTCTGCTCACCGCTTGCCAAGATGGCCGCCCCAGCGCTTCCTTTCACCACAATCTGTTTGTCCAGGTTTGAGCTCTCCTCCAGCACCTGTGCCGCAGCCGCAGCCGAACGCACAAGCGCACGATCGTTGCCTTCTTCTCGCCAGCCCCAGCTCAATCGGCCGGTCCGTTGGGTAACGAGGATCATGAAACATGCCACAGACAATACAGGTTTCCGACGCCATGGTCCCAACAGTTCCTGCCTACAGCAGCGCACCCACTTCACGCACAAACCCCAGCGCACCGCACCTTTGCCATCACGTTTCTAACGCTGCCAGCAGCTCGAGTCAGCGGCGGTCGAGACCCGCCCACCGCGGGCATGAGCGAACCACTGCCCCCGCCCCCGCCACCGGCGGCCCCTCCGTCGCCGGCCCACGCCGCACCGTCTTCCGCCTGTTGCTCGAGCAGGCTCCGAATGGCTGCCTCCATTCGCCGCTTGTTGGCCAGCAGGAGCGCCTGCAGGTCACGGCCACGTGCACGCGAGAGCACACCTGAGAGCACACAAAGCCGAGCTCTGGGCTGTGTTGTTGGGGGTTATTCGCCTAGGCCCGACGATCCGGCCCCGGGGGCGCTTGAGGCTTATGCGGCGTGAGCCCAAAACGGTGCTACAGCAAACGACCAACGCGCACCTCGCCCCTAGACTACGCACCTTCTCCTGCAGGAGCGCGTTGCGCTCGCGCTTCACCATGACCGCGCTCTCATTGCCGCTGGGCCCGGGGCCGCCGGGGCCGCCGCCGCTGGAGGAGGGAGACCCCTCCTTTGCCGCCAGGGTCACTCCCAAACTGGCTGACCCGCCTGGCTCCCGTGCGCCAGACATGGCTGGGTGGGAGGCAGAGGAGCCGACGCGTGGGTTCCGTTTAGGGGCATTGCGAGGCGCTTTCATGCGCTCGATGTGGGTGCGTTGAACATGGGGCGAGCACTAGAGAAGGTTCCACCAGCCCAGGAGCACGTGAGACACGTGCCTAGAGCACGGATGCCGCGAATGTACGCCGCACTGCCCCCTGGGTCCCGGGGATTGATTGATGTGCCTGAACAGTGACTGGCCCCAGCCCTGTGCATGTCCGTGCCGCCTACCGCACTCACTTGTTGAGCGGCGCAAGCTGCCGCCAGGCGTTGACGGCGAGTTCCTAACGTAAAGAGAAGCCATAGCAGATGCAGCCAGAGAGCGGAGATTCAAAACTCACGGCATGGGGTTCCGAGACCCTGGCCCGGGCGCGTCAACCGTACCGGTAGTGTGCTCCCACCCGGCAATCGCCAAAACCACGTCACACGGCTCAGCGGCTGTCACGCCTTTCCCGCACCCCACACTGCCGTGCACTCGCCTCCGAGCGATCACAGGCCGACCTTTAGGTCAGAACGACCCGGCGTGTCACAGACAAGGCAGCGCCACATGCCCGCCGCGGCCCACACCAGCACACACACCTGGAGGTGCGATCCGCGCCCGACTCGGATGCTCGAGTCAGTCGGGGCAGGTCACCCCCAGCCCCGCTGAGCCCGCCGCTGGGCGGCGACGGCCCCAGTCCATTGCCCGGCGAGTTGCTTCCTGAGGCACCGGTGCCGCTGAGGCGCGCGAAGCTGCTGGAAGGTGAGGGTCCGGCGGGGCGCTGCAGGGACTTGGGGGAGGACATGGGCGAAAACACGCCGGGCCCCAAAGACGTCCGGCTGGAGGAGGTGCGCAGCGGCGGCCGGCTGGGCGGCTGCGGCAGCGAGACCAGCGGGCTATCAGTGGCCGCAGACATGCTTCTGGGGCCCTGTGGCCTAAGAGATGGTGGTCGCCTGAACCGGTCGGCGGGGATACGGCTGGGGACGCCCCGGCGCGGGGATGCGGCAGTGCGGCACCGAGTGCTGCTGACAGCGCTTCAGTGCCAGGGCGCTCCCTCAGCTCCGACCTGAGCGCACCATGTGGATGAATGTGAATAGCCCTAAAGCCAGGCCCGTGTTGCAGGCACGTCTATCATCGTGCGTGTTGAAGCCAACGCCCTCCTGGCAACGCGCTAGCTCCTTACCGAAGGACCTATAGCTGCTTGATGTTCTGTTGGGACAGCCGACAGATCAGCCGGCCCAGATTTGCTGCCGCACCAAAAAACATGCTATTGTTCCTTCGCAGTTTTAGCACACCAGCTACTCTGTCAAATTTGATGCTAATTGTCTTCAATTACACCGATGTGTTGACAAAGCAAACCAAGAGGCTCGTAGGTGATGTTGCACTACCTGGGCGTTTTCGTGCGTTCGTGGAAGTGTGTGCAGGTGCGTAGAAGTGCGTGAAAGCGCGCTTCGGTTTGTGTTCATTGCGTTCAATGTCGGCTATTGCGCGTCCCAACTGCAGGTCAGACACGTTCATCATCAATGTGGTTACAGCTCCCCTTAGCACATCTCACAAAGCCATCCCGCGTCGCATTTAACGCACTTAAAAGTGCCAGCAAAGCGTTTTACGAAGCAGGGCCGCTACTACCGCCGCGCCCCAGCGACTAAGAAGGGCACATATAGTAACCGCGGCTGCGGAGCAGCACCATGAGCAGCCAGGAGCAGCATCTGAGCAGCACTCTACTCGCTCTACTTGGGCACTCTATACTCCGATTGTGGTTGGTGACGAACTGAGGCGCATACTGTATCCTCATCCCAAAGCCACGCGCCAAACAATAACCCACCCGCTATAAACCTCCACAACTCAATAACGTATCACATCGTGCGCCTGGCGGCGGGCAGCAATTGGCTGCTATAGACCATGTACCACCAATGCCGTAGGCCGGCGCATGCACACTCCGTGCCTAAGGGGCCAAACGTCCTCGACGAACCGCAGCAAGGAGATGAGGCCCGGCACGGCCCCGCCAGTGCCCGCGTCATCCTCAACACCCGTCTGTCCTTCATTAGCTGAATCCCTGCAAATACGGTACCTCAACCCAAACCAAGTATGCACCCTGTCCTTCAACAACTTCCACCCGCCAATCCCCCTGCGCCGCATCGTCGCAATTTATGGGCACGCAAAGAGCCCGCACGCTTTGCCCCACCTGTGACGCTGTGTTGCACGCATCTCTGCCTACCTGCTCAACGCTTTACTTTTATATGCTTCTTCATACCACAAAGCGCCTTATGGGCTGTGCACGCCCAACGCCAGTCACTAGCCCCTGCCGTACGACACGCCCATAGTCGGTCGCTTGCGCACGCTACTCGCACAGGCATGGCCGCAGCGCCGGGAAAACATCATAAGTACTTCGACAAGTTCCAAGCCTGCACGTCACACGATGCTGTCAAGAGTGGAACAATTGGACTCTCCGTGGAGTCTCGTCGATGCATTCCAGCACCACGTGATGCCCTATAAGCAAGAGTGCGCTGCATATCGCACAATCGTTTGCATCCGCACCAAACACCATATGTGCAGTCTTGTGCCGCCTAGACGGCGGTGAGTCCACGCTCGCCGCGCAGCAACTGGCTGCACCTGTTGAACATGAAAGACTCCAATATCGTATCAGGCAACTAGTCGACAAAATGTGAAAAGGCACAAGTTTGCGCATTCCAGGTCACACGTCGCACGCGCACGCATGCATGCCATAGATCGCGCACTGGCCTCCTGAGGCGTTCTCGCATCACTGCCTTTGTTCAGGCTCCCGCTTTAGCGTGCCTTTCTGCTGCCACAGCCCTGCGTATGCGCAAGCTGCGCCCCCTCGCTTGCTGTTTCAGGCAACCGCCCCACACAATTCTCAACGAGACCCGCCTGCAGGCAGTTCCTGCCTCGATGTTCTCGAGATACTGACCGCATTCAACTTGCCGCCTCTGCAGACGGCTGTGGTGTCGTGCCGAACTGACCCACGGCGCCACCACCAAGTACCGCCCGCCACCGCTGTCTGGCGCGTCCTCCTCTCGCGCGTAGTCCCCAGCACGCGGTTACGGTCCCATGTTTCAGCGCCAAACTCGTTATGGCGTCACTCCTCAGGCTCGGCCGCAGGCTCAGCCGCAGAAGCCCTTCTTCTGGTTCATGAGCGCCGTGAGGTCCTTGATGTCGCGCTCCAGGGCCATCAGCTGTTGGGTTTGGTTGGCAGGCGCGATGGGGATCATACATGGGCTTCAAGCAACGTCTGGTGGTGGCGCTCCGCATGAGGATAGCCACGACGCACCGCAGTGGGTACGGTGCCTGTTCCTGCGCTCCCCCAACCCTGACACTGGTTGCGTGGCCCCATCCCGCTCTAGCCACCCGTCCTCCCCTCCCCTCCCATGGCGCCACCCCGCGTCTCCCCCTTCCCGCACTCCTCCCCACCTGCTGCTCCATTTGCTTGATCTGCGCGGCCTTGGCCTTGAGCGCCGCCTCCAGCTCCGTGACGCGGCCGCTGAGGTCCGCCTTCTCCTTGCCCAGCTTGGCCGCCCGCTCCTCCGCCGCCGCCTTCTCAGCCTCCAGCGCCGCCTTTTCGGCCTCCAGCGCCGCCTTGACCTCGGCCGCGGCCTTCTCCAGCGCCTTCTTCTCCTCCGCCGCCTTCTTCTTTGCCTGCAGGAAGGATGGCAAGGGTAGTATGTGATGGTGCGGAGATGGGTGGATGGCAGCGTCGGCGCGGGACCGGCTGCAGGCAGCGACCCGGAACCGCGAGAGCGTTGACAGCATCCTGTGTGCTTGTGCCGGTTTTGCCACGTTGTGCATGATTGTCCCTTCCCAAAACCCACCGCCGTCAGCGCCTCCTCCTTGGCGTTCAGGAGCTCATCCGACTTGGCCGCAAACTCCTGTGTTGGCCATAAGGTATGCAAAGTATGGCGTGTGAGCCACTGTACGGTTGTGTGCAAGCAACGGCCTCCTTTCACCGTTTCAGGGACGTCCTGTCTCAGCGCCTCCGTCGCGAACGGACAGCCCACGACCCCTTTCCTCTCCTTCAACACCTCGACTGCCGCCCTCCCCGCTCTTTTGCATCGGGTTTGAACTAGTTTGAGCTCGTATCTACAACCTTGCCCCACCTTAATGTCTGCCGACACCTTGTACTCCAGGTCGGTGATGGTGGCTGCCAGCGCCGCCAGCCGAGCCCGGGCCGCCACCAGCTCCGCGTTGCGCTCGCTCTCCAACCGGATGGCCAACTGCACGGGTTGGGGGTTACATGCATGCGTAGTTAAGAAGGATCGGAGTTGTAGCCACGCACATTGGAGGGGATTGACGGGGCGGCAATCAGGGGTTCGGAGGTGGAAAGGACGGGGCGGCAATCAGGGTTTGCGGGCCGGAGCAGAGCGGGCAGGAACCGCAGGATAGGGCGTGTTGGGATGGGAGGTGGATGGACGGCAGTCGCCGCACGCCCTGATGAGACTAAAAGCAAGGTAGCACAAGACGGCAAGCACACCTGTGCGAACGCCTCGTCGGCGGCAGCGTCAGCCGCCACTGCCACCGCGACGGCTGCGGCCTCCTCCACCGCCGCCTCACGCGCGGGCGCCATGCGAGCCTCCTCCGCAGCAGCAGCCTCGGCCGCCGCAGCGGCCTCGGCCGCGGCAGCTGCCGCAGCAGCAGCCTCCTCCGCTGCAATCGCCGCCGCCACGGCCTCAGCCTCGATGTGCAGCGCTACGGCGATGGAGGACGTGTCCGCGATGGCGGCGGTTTGCGCCTCGACCTGAAAAGGGGCGGTCGCATCGGAACTAGGTTAGCCGCGGCCGCACAAGGCGCACATGAAGGTGCCTTGGTGTGCCCACTGCCCAGACGTGCCCAAGCCAGGGGCACAAATGAAACCTGCTCGCAGCGCCACCAACCCACCGCAAAGGCCTGCCTCATGGCCTCCTGCAGCGCCGCCTCCGCCTCCGCCGCCGCCTTCGCGGCCGCCTCCTCCGCGGCCTTCGCGGCCTCCTCCGCCGCCTTGGCTGCTGCCTCCGCCGCCGCCTTGGCCTCCGCCTCCGCCCGCTTCGCGTCCTCCACCGCGCGCCGGTTCTTCTCGGCGGTCAGCTCCGACACCGTGGCGTCGCGCTGTGCGCCGAAGTAGGATCAAGGGAACATACACGTATTGAGTGGGACTGGGAGGGGACGTATAGTTGTTGAGGAACGTGCAGTTGTTAAGTGAGAAGAGGACTGAGAGCGCTGTGGGCACGGCGTGAAGCGCTGTTGGACCTTCCCCCCTTGCCTTTGGTACTGATAGCCGCTGCGCCGCCGAGCAGCCTCCTCAGCAGCCATCTCGAGCCCTACCAGCGGCCCCACCACATTACGGGACCACTCACCACCGCTATGGTTGCCTCCAGCTCGGCAATGCGCGCCACCGCCGCCGCCTTCTCCGCCTCCAGGCTCGCCACCTGCTTCTTCAGCGCCTCGATGGAGGCGGTGAACGCAGCTGCAGGGCAGGACAATACGGAAGCAGGACAAGGGGAGGAAACGGTCACGGAGGACACAATGGCGGTTTTGATAGCGGTTGCTGGGGGCCCATGCCTCGCTTCCACCCCGATTCTTTGCTGCAATGCCCCCACGAGTGCCCCCCTTAAAGAGGACATAGTGCAGTTACCCAGATCTCCGCGCTGCTCACCCGTGTCGGAGGTCAGCTTGGTGCTGGTGGCCTCCAGCTGGGAGGTCAGCTTGGCAATCTTGGAGCTCAGCTCGCTGACCTGCAAGGTGGAGGCAGGAAGGACGTACGGTACAAACCAGGGATCCATTGAGCAAAACGTTGCGGAGTGCTTTGTGCAGTAGCCAGTGCCAATACTTTGGGTATGCGTGGTAAAGTCTCAGTGACCCCTTCACAGAACCCTGTGCCGCTCTGCCCGTCTATGCGGCCCCTCCCCCCTGTGCCGCCCCTCCCCCTCCCTGCGCCGCCCCGCACCTGGGCCTCCAGCTGCCCCTCCAGCTCCGCCTTGCGCACGCGCAGCCCCGCCGCCTCCGCCTGCGCCTCCGCCAGCTGCTTCTGCAGGCTGGTCGCCTGCGCCGCGGCCTGCATGCGCGTGTGACGAGATGGGGGGAATTTGTCGGCCACGATGAAGTTATACCTGCACACTCCCCCCGGGTTAGTTTGGGCTGATATCTACACCCCACACGGGGGACACGCCCGGTTCAGGGTACCCCCCAACTTAAAGGCCTTAGAGAGCTATGTTCGGGTGATCGCTGCACGCTGAAATTTTGGGAGTAGCTTCCTGACGGTTTTGACGGGGGGAGGAGGGGCGAACATGCCAGGTGCTTCAGAACGGCCCCCCCCATGCTTCCTATCGCACATAGACACCTATATTGATAATCCTACGCTACGAGCGCGATCGGGGGCGATCGGGCTCAACAAGGACACTTCCGGGCAGGCATGCACGCATGTGTGTAGAGCTGGGTACGTGGGGACGGAGGTCACAGAAAACAGGGCCTGACGCAGCCCTGAAGCTTTACATAGCACACATATGCATACAAGATTATGTTTTGACGACCGCAGCACCGACAGTTGTTGTTTCGACCAGAATGCTGTATGCATGTCCACCGAATGGTCTTGCCGGCGGGCTACAGCATCTAATATATGCTATATATGCTCTATCTAGGCGACGGCAATCTTAAAAGCTAGTCGAACTGCCCTTTGGATGAAACCAAATTTTTGGCGGACCTCTTGAGCAGCGGGGACCCAAACGGACCTGCAACCGCTCCTAGAGTCGCCTGCATACCATATGGAAGCAATCTAGACGCATCGGAAGGTGCAACTCTGACTTTGTTGGCGGCCCCAAGGAATTGCCACTGCTCGCCGAGGCCTGCGAGCCTGCGCTAAGAGGTGCAATTGCTTTCATAAGGTGTAAGTAAGCGTATTCAGGGCCGGTGGATTCACGCTTAGCGGATTTGAGCGAACATGCTCAAAATTGGTCTCGCGCTCGCGAGACCTACACGACACTTAGCCCGCTAATATGCTTGAACATGTGCTCCTCACATACCGAGGGCAACGTGCTTTATAGAATTGTAAATGGCGCTTGTATGAATAAGAACGCCCAATCTTGGGTTTTGGCCCCGCCCGGAACCGGGCGTGTCCCCCGTGTGTCTACACCCCCTCCCCCCGACTACCTGCCTTCTCTCTCTGCCATCTCTCTGTGTCATGCACAACACACATACTCGTACACACTCACTCTAACACACACTTGTTCACCAACACCCTGACACACTCACCTGCGTCTTGCGGTAGTTGAGCTCTCCCTCCAGCTTGTTGATGGTCGACTCACGGTCCGCCTGGGCGGCGCGTCGGGAGAGAGGGAAAGAGTGGGGCTAATGCGCTGACAGTCCTGACACGGTACACACCGACACGCACTGGCAGCCACCCCACTTCTCTTCCCCCCTGTGCTCCGCTCGTTTTAGCTTGGTTTGGTGTAGTTTGGGCTGGTATTAACACCCTGCTCACTTATTCCCCTCCTCCCTCCTCCTTTTCCGCTATCTCACCAGCCGGCTGCACACCTCCCCTCCCTCTCCTTCCCACTCCCCCACCTCACGCCTCCCCCCCTTAGCTTGGTTTGGTGTGCGATGGGACAGTTGTAAGGCAGGTTGGTGAAGTCCCGTAGGGTGCAGCTTGGTTTGGTACCTCTACTAAGTCTACTTCCCCCGCCTCCTACATCTCTCGCTCACCAGGCGGCTGTGCATCTCCAGCATGGTGGCCTCCGCCTCCATGATGGTCATGCCCGCCGCCGCGCCGCCGCTGGCGCTCAGCTTGTTGTCCAGCGCCTTGGAGTCGTCCAGCACCTGGGGGGAGGGGAGGGAGGGGAGGGAGGGAGGGGAGGCAGGGAGGGAGGCAGGCAGGGGGCGTTAGGCGGGCGGGCAGCAAGGGGGCCGGAGGGCGGGCGCATTGGTACAGCAGGCGCATCGTTAGGGAAGGGAGGCAAGGGGAAAGGGGGCATGGAAGAATGAGCAAAGCGCCATGGCCTGCGGTCCTGCGCTCCCTCTTTGAGCCCCTCGCCGCCGCACCTTGAGCATCTTGGCCTTCATGGCGTTGCTGCCGGCCTTGCCCTTGGCGGCGCCCGGGTCGTCGTCCTCCAGCCCCTCCAGCCCCTTGAGACCCAGGATCTTGGCCAGCACCGCCTCCAGCCGCCGCTTGTTCACCAGCAGCAGTTGCTGTACATGAGGGATGGAGGGGAGGGAAGGAGGGAAGGGAAGGAGGAAAAAGGCAGGGTGAGCAGGGGGAGGGAGAAAGAAAGGGCGCGGTGAGAGAGGGGGGAGGGAGGGGAATAGGGCTGAGGCGGGGTCACAGCGAGCCCGCAGCGCTTCTGCAGCCAGTCCACAATCCACGGGGTGCACCGGAGTGAGCTCGGCGGGAAGACTCTTCCAGCTACCCTCCCCTTGTCCTTCCCCCCCCCCCCCCCGGGTACACCCAAACGCATGTCGTACTGCCGCACTCCGCCCCAAGCGCGACACCCCCCTGCCGCGCTGCCCCCCCCCCCCCCGCAGGCAGGGCCAGCCCGCACCTTGTCGCTGAGCAGGCTGTTGCGCTCGCGCTTGAGCACCATCACATCGTCCGCCAGCTTCTCCGTCTCCTTGGCGAACGCCATGGCCTGCACGTGGTTGACGTGCTGCCGCACCTCGGGGATGGCTGCGGTGGGGGGGATGGGGGGTGGGTGGGTGGGGGGGGCAAGGCGGGAGCGGGGTTGGGCAGGGAAGGGGCGGGGAGCAGGAGCGGGAAAAGATGCGGGAGCGGGGCGAGCGCTAGGAATGTCGCGGTTGGTGGAGCCCCCAGGTGGATGCGCAGGGCAGGTGGAGGCGCACATGCGGCGGCGTGCGCTGCACGTCCTATCGAACAGCATGAAAACATCGCCGGAGCACCATTTGGGAATCGGGTTATGTGAAATTGTTAAATGCACATGCGCTGGCAGCACTCACTCTCGGGGCGGCCATGTCGGAGCTTCTCATCAACATTCACCCTGCACGTGCACACAGATGGTGCGAAGTCGGCATCGGCACCGGTTTGGCAAAACCATGCGGGTGCGGGGTGCCCCAATGCCCAGGAGCAGGCAAGGGCGTGCAGGCACTGAGAGGTCTGGGACACACCGCCACTGCCGCGCAACATCAAATCCTTCACGGTGCAACCAGCCCTGATGCCTCTCCATTAATCCAGACAAAAAAATACTATCGCACCCACCCTTACATCCACCCATCCGCCCATGCACCCATCCACACGTGCATACCCCGCGGCACCTCCCCGCCCCTACCTGTAAGAGCTGGTGACGGCTACGAAGGCCGATGTGGGTTTGCCGTTCACCGCCGCCGATGTGGGTCGGGAGGCGCCCGACATTGGCACGCTGACGCCGTTGCTGCTGCTGTGCTCCACAGACGGCAACCGCTCCAACTGTCCGCTGTTGCTGTGGCTGGCGGGCTTCGCCGCCACGAAGTTCTGGGGGGCGGAAATGACGTTTGCAGAGGGGAGCGGCGGGCAGGACGGCGCGGGCGCGGATGGCCGCAGTTCCGGCTTGCCAGCCTGGTTGCCCGGTGCCGAGCTGCGGTGCTTGGGAGGCAGGCCCTGTGGGGTGCCCTTCATTGACGAGCCGGCCAAGGACTGGCGCACGGGCGTGTTTGGGGCTTGCGGGTCTGCGGCACCCATGGTTTGGCGTGTTGGCGGTTTGCTGGCCCGAGCCTGGACTGCTAACACGCTGTTTTATGTATTCAGCCCCGGACTGCTGGCGCCCGCAGTCGCGCTGACAACGGCTGTAGAGCGGAATGTGTCGATGTTGTAAGAGCGGCCTTATGCAGCAGCAACCAGCCGCAGTTGAAGACTGCAGGCTGTTGGTCTTCTGTGCCAAGTGCTATAGTCTTTCAGGCCCTCCCGTTTCCTTATCGCCTCGCTTAGTGCGTCTGCGGATGACGACCAACGCCTCGCTTTTGCAGCCGCTGGCCAGATTTTGAGCCCGACGTTGCAAGGCTTCTCCTGTTAAAACACTGGATGCAGCTGGCCGAGCTGAGTAAAGTTCTTTTGTGAGGCGAAGGGTTCGCGATGGCCGTTGCCTGTGGCGCTAACTTGGTTGTAGGAAGGCAAAAGCTGTACACAACTGCTTGGCCAGGCCGCAGTAAGCCTCAAAGCAACTGAGTGGAGTTGAGAATGTGAAATTCGCTCCTTCACGCACCTGCGCTCGGATCCAAGCTCGGCCTTGCTTCCGCCACTGCAGCTGGAACAGGTACTATACAAATTCCCATATCATCCAGGGGCAGGCGGCGGCCAGCCCGCGCCAGCTCCCAGAGGCATATCGGTTGGGGCACGGACAGCAAAGCCACTGCGTGCCGCCCGAGGGCGGTACGTGCCCTGCCATGCCTCGCCCCTGTCTCTCACGGCACTCAGCGACGTACCCTGAACACTCCTCTGCTGGTGTGTGCTGCAACTATCCATGCCCATCACCGCTGGCACGCATGGCTGAGTGCATGCCCCTGAGGCGTCGTGCTTGCGTCTCGCGCACACTGTCATCGCCCCTCATTGCGCCAGCAAATCAGCAATCATGCTGCAATGTGGTTCTTTATTTGGCAGGTTACAAGGCCGCGGAAAAGTCGATGGCAATTGCCTTTCCACGTGCATGGAGCTGTCGGGCAACCACATCTCCATGCTCTACTTCCGCCCTCACCCACAATCCCACGTCCACAGACCAACCCGAATCCACTCCCTTTCTTCCTCAATTCAACCCATGAATCTCAGGCGCACCCTCTTCCGCCTCAATCTTCACCCCCTCCTTCCTGGCTTACATCAGCTGCTCCTCCGCCTCCTCCGCCTCCTCCACATAGCCCTTTTCCCATGGCTGCAGCCGCCGCGGCGGCGGCGGGGGCGGCGTGTCAATGCGCATGAGCCCCGCCGCGCCCCAGGCCGCAAGCAAAGCCTCCGCCTCCTCCTCATTGCGCACCGTGTACACGCGTTCGAAGCCCTCCGCTGTGGTGGGCGGCTCCATGCGTGCGGCGAAGGAGTCCACAATGCGCCCCCCTCGACCTGCGGGTAGAACATGGGCGGAGCGATGTATTTAGCGGAGCATTTTGTAGAAGATGCTTTTAACGATATCGATGCATAGCTGTGACACGTGCGGCACGGCTAAGAGAGGATGCCTCCATTACGGGCCCAGCTGGAGAGTGGAGCAGTCACACGAGCACAAGGAAACAGGAAATAGGAAAGGTGCGATCGCTTGAAGAAACGCGTGGGGTTTTGCTCACCGTGGGGAATGGTGGGGTGGTCCACGCGGGCTGCCACACGCGCCTTGCACACCGGCGCCGGCACGTCAAAGTGCACAGCCACCACACCTGCGTGCGGTGAGCAGGTAGCAAGTCAAATGCAATAGTGTCAATGTCCCGTTGCGTCACGCTGCCTTACGCGTGTTACGGTTCGTGTCATGTCCCGTGCCAAGCTAACGACCAGCAGCGCAAATACACACCCAACCAACACGCAGCCAACTCCCAGACTCAATCCCACGATTCAACCTCCTCAACCCACAAACCCAACCCAACCCAACCAACCCAAACCGCCGCGCTCACTCACCCTTGTCCCGCTTCCCCACAAGCGCCAGCTGCAGCCAGGCCTTGCGGTCCGCCGCGTCCGGGCTGCACCGGTCCAGCACCACGTGCGCCTTCCAGCCGCCGCCGGGGCCGCGAAGCATGGCCGCCCCGAACGCTCCCTCCGCCGCGCCGCGGCTGCCGCAGTCGTCCTGGCTGATGCGGCTCCACCTGCGCGCCCGCACAGCAATCAAATCGACAAGATAGATTAGAACTGTCATGGAGCGTACTGGACATTATGGACGGATGGTGCTCACATATGATCTACCTAGGGTCGTTGTTAAACGCCGGCCGGCCCCACATTGCTGGCCTGCCGCAGTCTTCATTTCTTTTACACATCCCCTACACCTTTTCTCCATTGACCCGAGCCTTGAAGCCGTCAAGCCCTCAAACTCCTCCCAACCCACCTGCCACTGGCCTCCAGCGCCTGCGAGAAGGTGCTCTTGCCGCTGCCCGGCAGACCCACCAGCACCACAAGGCGGGGCAGCGACGAGGAAGGCGCGGCCGAAGAGCCGGCGCCGCCAGCGGAGCGGCCCTTATGGCGCTGCGGCGGCGGCTCGTGCTGAGCCTGCTGCGGCTTCTGCCCCTGCTGACGCGGCGGCGGGGAGGAGGATGATGCAGGGGTCGGCGGCTGGGCCTGAGGAAGCTGGGGTTGAGGCGGCGGCGACTGTCGGCGCGGCGGCGGGCTGCCGCTCGCCGTGTTGCGCAGGGTGAGCGACGGCGCAGTCAGGCCCCCTCCTTCACGCCTTGCTGCCTGCCCCTGCTCCGCACCCGCCGCCTCACCCACATCCTCTCGCGCCCCTGCAACCTCTGCCGCCTCCGCCACCTCCGCTCCCACCGCCGCCTCCGCCTCCTCCGCCTCCTCCTCCGCCTCCGCCTCCGCCTCCTCCGCCTCCGCCACCTCCTCCTCCGCCTCCTCCACCTCCGCCTCCGCCTCCGCCGCAGCCTCCTCCGCCTCCGCCTCCTCCGCCGCATCTGCGTCCGCCTCCGCCTCCGCCGCCTCCTCCTCCGCCTCCGCCTCCGCCTCCGCCGCCTCCTCCTCAGGATCCACCGCTGCTGGCGGCTCCTGCCTCACGTTCGCGGCCTTCCACGTCCGCCGCCAGCCCGACTCCGTCTGCAGGTGGCCGGCCCGCACGTACTTGGCCACGGATCGCTCGAAGCCTTGCGCGGCGAAGGCAGCGGCGCGGCGAACCACGAAGCCCTCGCGTGGCGACACGCCGTCCAAGGCGCTGGGCTGCGCGGCCAGGGTGCTCA
Organism: Chlamydomonas reinhardtii; assembly: GCF_000002595.2. Taxonomy (NCBI): domain Eukaryota; kingdom Viridiplantae; phylum Chlorophyta; class Chlorophyceae; order Chlamydomonadales; family Chlamydomonadaceae; genus Chlamydomonas; species Chlamydomonas reinhardtii. The sequence goes on along the minus strand of NC_057008.1, from coordinate 3,160,680 downwards.
GGGTCCGCTCCATCGCTTCCAGGGAGGGGAAGCTGCCTGCAGGTGTGGAGGGGAGGAGGTGTGGGATGATGTGAACGGGTGTGTGTGGGCGGGTGGGCAATCGTGTTTACCATGGCCAGGGAAGCGAAGGATTGGGGGTGGTGGTTGTGGGTGTTTGGGTGTGGAGGTCGAGAGGTGGTAGAAATTAGGCTGCCGCCTTGTCGCTCCTGCCTAGGCTGCGTGCCTGGGTCTTGAGCAGCAGCGCTCACCATTGTGCACCACCGGCACTGTGTGTAGCTCCAGATCGGCCGCCCATGCCTTCACCTGAGGCCAGCTACACCAGGCCTGGGCGCGGCCGTCCCACACGCCGAACAGGAAGAAGTGCGCTGGCACGCGCGCGTAGGTGATGGAGTGGACTGCCGTCATGTTCTCCCCTGCGAGGCGGCCGAGAGCCGGAGGTGGTGCGAGTTGAGGCGGTGCGTGGGCGGGGACTTGCCGGGGCGAAGAGCGAGGCGTGCAAGGGTCAAATCAGCAGCACAGCAGGGCATGGGTGCGGCAGCTTCTGGGCCCCTGCACTAGAGAAACCACATGTTTAGAATGGCAGGCACAAAACTGCCTTGCCCGGCCCCGAGGCTCTGCACCATAACACTAGCATAGTCGCTAGCTAGCGCGGCTCATAGCAAGCTGCTTGTAACAAGGCAAGGCAGCTCACCAAACAGCATGACGCCGGGCGGCAGGCGTTGATCTAACAGCCCACCCGCAGCCGCCAACGCCTTGATGGGGCCGAAGCTGGGGTGCGTGGCAGGGTGCTTGTGCGTGCGCGCATACACCACCACTGCGCCCGGCTGCCCGCCCGCGCCCTCCGGGCTCCGGGCGATGCAGCAGTTGCCGCCGTCCAGCTTCTCTGTGACCACCTGTGCGCGCGCGTTGGTATGAATGGTCAGGGCGCATGCCTTGTGCGGTTGGGGCCTGCCAAGAGCCACAGTGACCCCCTTCCCCCAACCCGTTCCCAGGTCAGCGGCAGCTCCCGTGCCCGTCCGTGCACTACAACCCATCCACCCCAGCACTACCCACCAGCGGCACGTGCAGCAGCGCGCTCCGGCATGCGGCGGCGTCCATCTGGCTGTCGTCCGCCGCAACCTGTGGGCTGAACGGCAGGTGCGGCGTGGAGGGGTAGTTGCCGCCCGGCAGCAGCAGCGGCGGAGGCTGCGGCTGCTGAGGAGCCTGTGGCTGCTGCGGTGGCTGCGGCGGCTGAGGAGGCTGCGAGGCCCGCTTTGAGGCCAGCTGTGGCTGAGGAGCCTGTGGCTGCGGCGCCGCTGGTCGCTGACGGGAGCCGGCGGCCGAGGCACCTGCTGCTGCGCCCGCGCCCGCGGCCGGGGTTGTTGTCAATGTCGACGCAGCCCGAATCGACGCAGCAGCGCCCCTGGTGCTAGGTCCTGCGCCTGCACCCGCTCCTGCGCCCGCTCCCGCGCCGCCAGACATGCTACTGCCGCCGCCATCGGCTCCTGCCTCGTCATCGCCCGCGGCGGCGCCGCCAGCTGCTACAGCCTGGTCGTAGCGCCGCCACAGCAGGTCGGCGTAACGCCCCACAAAATGCCGCTGCTGCTCCGTCTCGATGCTGCCCGGCCGCAGCTGCCGAATTAGCCGCACAGCCGCGTCCGCGGACATGACCGGCTGCTGGGGCACGGCAGTAGCAGCGGCAGCAGCAGCATTGGCACCAGCAGCAGCATGTGCCGGTGGCGGATCCTGACCATGTTTGACCAGGTAACAGGAAAGAACGGTGCCAGCGCGGCCCTTGCCGCCGCCGCAGTGCACTAGCACACCCCGGCCGGCGGACTGCTGGTGGTTGCCGCCACGGGTGATGGCGGTGTTGGTGCGGGTGATGTGGCGCTCAATGCGGTCAAGAATGGCATCCATCTGCTGCTCACTGGGCGGCTCGTAGTTTGGCACCGGCACAAACAGGTTGGTCACCGGTGGGCGGCGGCCGCGCTGGTGCTGGCGCTGGCGCGCCTCTTCTGCTCCAGCCTCCTCCCCTGCCGCGGCACCGCCATCGCCACCACCGGCACCAACACCGGCGCCGTCGCGCAGCGTCACGGAGGCTGCGAACCAGGCGGGCGGCAGCGGCTCCTCTTCTGTCAGCGTCACCACCAGCCCCACACCCATGCTCGCCAGCGCCCACGCCTGCTCGGCGCGCTTGGGTGTGCTGGAGCCCATTAGGCAGCCAGGGACCAGCCAACTGGTGTTGCGCATCAGCGTCACGTCGGCTGCCACGAACCCTGCCCCCGAGCCCGAGGCAGTAGCAGATGAGGCAGTAGCAGATAAGGTTGTAGCAGATGAGGCTGTGGCGGCCAGGCTGGTGGGCAGTAGCACACCGGGAACCACCGCGCGCTCACGCGGGTTGAGCTCCTGCGCCCCTGCGAAGGCGGCGTCAGCCGCGGCGTCGTCCTGGTCGCTGACGTCGCCGCCGCTCGCCTGGCTGGTCTGACCCTCCTCCTGCTGCTGTTGTTGCTGCTGCTGGTGGTGGTGGTGCTGATGGTGCTGCTGCTCCCTTGCAAGGCGGCGGGCGCAGGCGGCCGCTGCGCTGCGCAGCGCCGGGGCCTCAGGTGTGGAGGCCTCCAGCGCGCGGCGCAGCAGCGGCAACAGCGAGACCGCTGCCGGCTCGGAGGGCGGCGGCAGGCCCATGCGGCTGCGACCAGAGCGGGAGGGAGCAGGGTGGCGGGCGTGAGAAGTAAAAATGAGCGTGACGCCTATGTGAGTGGCGCGCCGCAGGCAGGGTCAAAGGGAAACACAGGATAGCAGTTGCTGAACCCGGCCCAAGCATGCATGCACAAGCCAGCAAGCAGCAAAGCAGCAGCACCAACACACCTGCGGGCGATGGTGGCGCGCTCGAATGCGGCGGCCGCCGCCGCAAAGGCGCCCTGCTGGCTCAATGACTTGCCCGCCAGGCATGCCGCCGCAGCCGCCAGCGCATCCGCGCCCAAATCGCTGTGCCCCCGGGGAGCTGCTACATCCGCTACAGCCGCTGCTGCAGCCCCAGCGGCTACAGCCTCCGCCTGCCGTACGTGCTCGTCCACCTGCTCGTACTCGCCGTACCGCCCAGCGAGGCGGGCGAGGGCAACGTGCGCGGCGCCCGCCACGATGTGGCAGCCGTACGGCTCAGCCTCGGCCTCATCGTTACTTGCGTCACCAGCCGCAGTAGCAGCGGCAGTAGCAGTGGCAGTAGCATCCAGCGCGGGCTGCAGCCAGGCCAGAGCCACCTGCAGCATGTTGGACAGGGCAGTGTGCACCGCCGGCGACATGGTGCTGCTACTGCCGGCCGCGCCGCCGCTGCTACTGCCACGCGGCGCGGTCATGGCCAGCTGTGTCAGGGCGTGCATCACGAGAACGCCAGCGCGCTCGTGCACAGGACACCGGCCAGCACCTGTTTCACAACACGGGAAGGTTTGCTTGTCTTCAGCATTAGGCGCTGTAAGCAAAGGGCACGGCATTCGCCATCCTGCCAGAAGGCTACCCGCGTTGCATTGCCAGGAGTGAGAAGGCTTCTTGCGTCCCTTGCCTCCCTCCGCAGCCCCCAGGCCCCGGCGCACCCGCTGCCGCCGCCGCCTGCGCCATCGCCTCCGCCGCCTCGGCGCCGTGTGCGGCCGCCGCCAGCCCCAGTGGGCAGCCGCCGTCTTGCAGCAGCGCCTCCAGACCCTTGGACCGCGAGTGCACGTCCTGTGGTAGAAAAAACGATCGGATTGGAAAACGCAAAACGTGCATGCAAAGCTTGCCGCTGGAGTGCTCCGGTGCCGCCACCCATTACCCACTGCACATTGCGCGGATTCACGAATTGTGAACGCCACATAACATGCAACCTACGGCCCTGAAATCCATGCCCCGTCCCCAGCCTCCCTCCAGCCCTCACGCTCCGCACCGCACGCACTGCACGCACGCACGCACCGAGCGGTCGAAGCCCAGTGTGATGTGGAAATGCTGCTCGCGGGCGCGGTTCAGGCCCAGGGCCTCCCGCACCGCCCGGCCCGCCGGCCAGGCCACTGCCAGAAACACCGCCTCATCGCCGCTCTCACCGCAGCGAGCGCGACCCAGTCCCAGCGGCACCCAGGCGCCGGCGGCGGGGCCGGCAGCGGAGCCGGCGGAGCCCACATGGTCACCCGTATCCGCGTGTTTGGTGGCAGGGGCAGCAGGAGCAGCAGGAGCTGCGGGACTGCTGCTGTCGCCGTCGCTGCCGGCTGTAGCTGCCATCTCCCCCAAGACCATGTCGTACACCTCGCGCGGGGTCATGCCGTACGCCTCCCTCAGCTCACACATCTCGGGCGGGGTGATGAGGGTGATGTGGTGGGCGCGGCCGTCACGGCGGACCCTGCATGTGCGTGAGCGTGTGCGTGTGCGTGTGTGTTGAAAAAAACAACAAAACGTGCGTGTGCGTGAGCGTGTGCGTGTGCGTGTGCGTAAGGGCCGGCGGATGGGCTGGGGATGGGGATGGCCGGGTTTCGCACAACGTGTGCATTGGGCTCTGCAGCGGGCCATGACCCCATGACCCCATGGCAAGGTATAGCACATCATGCAGTCGTAAAAACACGTACGGCAGCCACACACCCCGCACCTGCTGGTGACGAAGTGCTTTGGCACGAGGTCGGCATGGGCCAGCGCCCACGTCGCCGCGCCCTCCACGTCAGCGCCCACCAGGGCAACGTAGGCGCCACCGCAGCACAGCGCCAGGCGGCAGCCGCTGCCGCTGGTGCGGGCGTTGTTGCTGGTGCCGCTGCTGCTGCTGGGGGCGGCGCGGGAAGCCGGTGCTGCTGGGGCGGCTGATGCTGCTGGGGCGGCGGCGGGGGCGGCTGCGGTGCGTCGAGAAGCGGCCGCAGGGCTCTGGGGGATGGAGGTGGAAGGCGTTGCGGTAGCGGCAGCGGCGGAGGCGACGGCGGTATGCACAGTATCGCGAGTGGCGGCGCGAGTTCTAGAGGGGCTGTTGAAAGCAACTGCGGGACGGGCAGCTTCAGCCACAGGCTTCTGCTGCTCCGCCGGATCGCGGCCGTGCACTGCCTCCGCCTCCTCTCCTTCGTCGTTGACATCGTCAGCCCAAAGGTCAGGCCGAAGCGTGTTCCAAACAACGGTGCGCTTGCTCCAATGCGTGCCGCCACCGCTGGCAGTCGCGGCGGCAGTGGCGTCGGCAGTGGCGGCGGCAGCAGCTCCGCCGCCGCGCTTGCCGCGGCTGCTACCTTGGGTGCCGGCTGCTGCAGTGGGCGCCTGTTGGTCCTCACTGCCACTGGCGGCCCCCTCAATGGCCGCATGGAATGCAGGGTTGACAAGCTGCGACAGCGGGTTGGCAAGGCATGGGAATGCTTATACATGCATGGGAATGCACGGGAATGCATAAGCAACGACTCAGTGACAAGTTGGAACCGACTCGTTGGGCTCGGTCGTGCAATGCCGGGCCCTCTGCTGTATCCACTAGCCCCCTCCCCATCGCGCAGGTCCCTCCCACTGGCGATCGCGACTGGGTTTCTCAGACTCTCTCTCACCTTGGCACGTGTTATCAACCAGCCATCTCGCTCCTGACGCAGGTACACGCCCTCAGCCCACTGCTGAGAGCCCGGCACGCACAGCGCGCTGCGCAGACCCAGCACGACCTGGGTCAGCTGCTGAAGGGCTCCGGGGCCGCTGAAAGGTTGCGCGGGGGTCAGCACCCCCGTGCGACGGCGGCGGACGGGCGGGGTAGTGCTGGTGGCATCGGCGACGGCGGCGGCGAGTGCGGTGTTGTTGGTCGGGGTGGTGGTGTTGGCGGCCGGCGCGGCGGCGGGGAGGGCGAGGGCGGGTACGGGGTGCAGGCCGGTGGGGCGAAGCAGGTCATCACGTCGCTCACTGCACACATGGAAATCAACGCACGCCATTAAGGGCGAAGGCGGGTTACGGGTAAAGGCGGCTTGTTTGTCGCTGGATAAACTGTGGTCAAGGCAGAGAGGAAGCCTGTTGTGCGTCGTAATCTATGTGCTTGGGTCGCCCGTCACACACAGGCAGACGGCTAAACAAAATACGGAGGCAACCGGGCAACATACGCACAAACGCACCAGCTCAAGAACTTGCGCTCAATCTTGTCATACACATCAAAGTATAGAAAGTAGTCGGGCAGGCAGTCGTACGGCACACTGTGCCGGGCGGCTGCCCACTCGCCGTACAGGATGTAACGGCAGCCTGGAGTGAGGGGGGGGACGCGTGGTGTGAGGAAGGGTGAAATACACAGGAGGAACGGCACGCATGCAGCCCAACGCACGACTCCGGCTGCGGGCCGACAGGTTCCAAGTAATCATGTGTGGGAGTCGCGTGGGGTGTCCCTCGTTCTGTGAGCGTTCCAATGCGATGTACCGTACCGCGTCGGCACGCACCAAGAACAGCACGAAGGGCCTCTGTATGTGATTGCAGCCATCCATCCAGCTTGGCAAACTGTGTCTCGCTTGCGGGCGTGATCCAGTGACCACGCTTCTGACACCTAGCAGGACCATTGGGCTCTGGGAAGGAAATCCCCAAGTTCGCGCCATCCACTTTCTCCTCTGCACGTCGTCAAGAAACCAGAAGTGGGGAAGCGGAGTGGAGGGCTAAGCGGAGCGGGCCCGACAGTTGAGCCTTCGGAGTTCAAACAGCTGGCTTGCACGGTACATCCGTTTCAGGACATTTTATAACAAAACCCGCAGGTTCCTGCCCGTGCGCTTACCAAGCACGACTCCAGCATCGAGAATTGCAAGGGCATCGCTCTCGGTCAACACCAAATCATCGCGGGTTGCGGCGCCCAGGTTGGCAAGGTGCGGTGTACGCGGAAACTTCACTAGGTCGGGCGAATTGGGCGCCATTTTGAAAACCTTTGAAGCCGCGGGACTCAGCCCAAGTATGTCCTGGTGGTTCTGTTTATGCCTTTTATGAGGGTTAAATAGTTTTTTGTAGTACGTTATGCAGAGATAGCTCTGGCACCAATAAATACTCATTGTGGTTGGCCTGCGCACGGACCGGTTGCGCTCAGGCCATGCGCGGCCCAGCCCCCGACAGGGACCTGCCCAACCCCACGGCCCCTTTCTCGAGGAAATTGCGACATTTGGGGTTTGACACTACTATTACAGTGTCTCATGTATTATTGCTCGTGTTTGCACGCGAAACCTGGTACAGGGTTTTCCTCCGCAAATGCCACGTTTCTTTCCGCATGTCGCCTCCTCCTCCACCCGCTTGTTTCTGCTTGCGAATGCCCTGACCGTCTGCTGCATTATCCAGAGGAGAGCCTGTGTTAGCTACCCTGACGAACTGCCATTTCTGACAAGTGTGGATGGGCACGCGGGGCAGCCGTCACGCCACGCGACACGGGGCGGGGGGAGAAGGGCGCCGGGGGGGGGAGCTACCGGTCAGCAGGCGCGTGGCGGGGGCCTTAGCGCAGGCGCGCTAGGGCGTGCCACCCTGTGCAACCCAGCACTGTCTGCACATCCACCTTTGGTCCCAGCTGATTTTGGCTGGTGTAGCCCAGTAGCCCTCATGGGTGCCCCGTGCCCGCGCGGTCACGCCCCTGTCTTGATCCGCCTGGAACTTAGAATGCTGTCGTGAGCTCCCTGGCCCCCGGCTCACACGCCGGGCCCTCATCTGTGTTGGCAGACGGCCCTGTTATTCCACATAAAACCCTGCTTGCTTTCATGTGCGCGTGGCATCAAGGCCCCACAGGTACCCGCGAACGAATGCGCAAAGCGCTTTATGTATACCGTTACAACACGGTCTGCATCCGCCCCTTCCTGACTGCAGCAGGTACGCCAGATGTAGGGGCACCCCCCTGCCTAACTGCCATCCCCCGCGCGCCCACCCCCACGCTGTTCCTGTTATCGCGCTTTCACTTGCAGCAGCACCACCCGGCACCATCCCCGTTGCCTGCCACAGCTGTCGTGCCAAGGGCTGCTTGCAGTTTGCGGCCTCCAACACCCTCACGCCTGGGTGAGATCTGTACCTACCACTATATACAGGATTGCCGTGCACCGCAACAAGGTATCCCATATGCACACACATTACGGCAAAGGTCCTCTCGCATAACTGTGCCAGGTTCGTACCTCTTACTTATGTACGCCACCGCATCCTTCCCCCGTCCTCAAAGCGCCACGCGCCAGCTAGCACTCGACGCTATGGACACCGCCTATGGCCCGTGCCATGCGCGCATTCTTCTACAGGTAAGTAGCAATAAGAATGGCGAGGGACCCGGTTGACATCCGGGCCCGAAGGAGCACCTTCAAGATTCAGTATGTGCTTGCTGGCCTATGTACGCGAGAGTTTGCACGACTCATGTATTTGGAGACCGGAACTCCCAAGCTGTCAAGCCGACTCCAGCTCTAGTCCAAACACAGCTCAGGCTGCGCATCGCCTTCATCCCATCTTGGTCAACCCCTTTGATCCCTTGGCAATCGGGACCATTCGTTGGACTCGGGCATGTGAACCCCTTGCACAGCTCATCTGCTCGTGCCTAGCTGACTGCATGCATCTGCGGGCATCAAAACGCTGCGACCTAGGAGTGGAAATCAAACCAGCAATTACGCAATCCCTTCATGCTTGTACCCCCCCCCCCTCACAGAAGCATGTGTTTGATATCTTCCAAATCCATATCCGGCTGCTGTGATGCACGTGTAGAGATGCGGCACTGTAGCCAATGACAGCAGCACAAAATCACATAACGCCTGCTACCTTGCATTCTCTTGACAGTTTATCTCCTCTCACAAGCCCGCAGCTGGTGCTGGTTCACACGCGACGTAATGATCATCCTTTCAATGCATTGCCGGAGTGCTTGCGCTAACACGACACCCTACGTACGGTCAACGGCCAAGCCCTGCCCATGCCGCCGCTAAAGGCCGTGGCCGTCGCCATGACGACTGATGCTGGTTTCCGCGTTCATTCGCTTGCATTCAACACAACACAACACAACACAACCTCCAAAACATGCCATGTTTATGCTTTTCGCGGGACTCTGGATCCGGCAAGGCTATCCAGGCAAGGCCACAAGTACAGCCCAGCGCAATCCACCTTCCATGCGGCCGCCGGTCCAGCCATAACACACACACAGGTGTAGCGCCACCTTAGGGCTTAGCAGGGGCGCGTGCCGCTGCGGCGCCGCACCACCACCCCGCCAATGACGTCACCGTCGCCAGAGGCCCGCGCCGCACGACCGGCCGCCGCCATCGCCGCTGCACGCTGCAGCTGGATGGCTTGCTGCAGTTGCAGCAGCTGCCGGTATTGCTGCTGCTGCTGCTGCTGGCTGTGTTGCCGCTGGCCGTGCTGCTGCGGCAGGCGCTGCGGCTGCAGCTGCATCTGAGCCGGCAGCAGCGCGCCCACGTGCACTGGGAGCCGCGGCACGGCGCGCCCGCGCGGGGGTGGCGGCGGCATCCAGCCGCCGTTAGCTGATGCCACGGCGGCGCTGGCGGCCGCGGCGACCGACTGCAGCGCGGGCCAGGCGCCCTCGCCACTGACGAACGGGGCCGCGCCGTTGGACGGATGGCCCGGCCGCTGGTGCTGCGAAGGCAGAGCAGCGGCCACTGCAGGCCTGTGGGCTAGCTGGTGACGAGCGGTGGCTGCTGCGTGTGCCTTGCCGAGTCCATCCACACCAGCGAAGGGCTGTCGGAGCTGCAGTGCGGTGGGCGGGTCAGGCAGGCACACGCGCTGCGGCATAGCGAGCTTGAGATCCAGAACTTTCTTATTGAACTCGCTACGCAGCGTGCGCAGTTCCGTCAGAAGCTGCCGCTCCGTGTCCAGTAGTAAGTCCATTTTTGCCTCAAGCTCTGCGCCCGACAACCCGCTGAGCGGACTCATTGCTGTAAATCCAGCATCGCCGCACGCGGGGCGTGCAGGCTCGGCATCGCTGGGGCCATTGGACACCAGGTGCGAATTGACGCGTTCGCTAATTCGGGCTCGCACACGGCGCTCCCACACACCCTGCTCCGGCAGCTGAGCCTTTGGCTCTAGTTGAGGAGCTTCAGCTGGGTGAAACGGGCTGACGTCGCATGCCTCCGTGCGACTGACGCTGACATGGTCCAGCTGCACCTTGTCGCGCGCCTCGTCAACCGACGCCCCCGACGTGCGTTTAAGCTCGAAGCTGGATAATCGCTTGAGCACACGCTCTACCGGCTCTGCCATTTGCTCAAGCGTGCTGCCGGGGCAACTCAACTGAAGCAAGCTGTCTAATGTGGTATTGAGGCAAATACAGGTAGCGTTCTTTGAGATATGTGTTGTAGCGTGCGTGGGAAAGCAGTAGCACTCAGGGCATCGTCTAGCACTCAGTTCGATGTGAGAATTAGACGTTCGTCTTCGTCTGACTGGGGGACGACTGAACTGCCAACTGCGCTTCAGCGCTCAGGTTCCCGGCGACGTCTATATAATTGCATATGTTCAGCGGGAGCTCGATCTGCCTACCGCGTCATCCAGAAGTGACTCAAGTTCCGGCTGGCCCCTCGAGCTTCGCCTCGCAATTACGTGACCCGCTAGATCTCTGCTGGTCAAGGGCCTCAACTTCAGGACCTATTGACGGCTGTGTTATGTGCTTCGTCACGCAGAATTCGCCGAGAAAGCGTTTCCGGTTTCGCGCCTTTCGATAGCCAAGCCATGTTCGAGCCGCAACGCGCCAGTTGGCGCGTGCCCCGCGCGGTGGAAGGGTAGGAGCGAAACGTAGCCCACCCTGCGTCCCCTCATCCGCCCCTCGCCCAGGTTCCAGGGGCGAGGGGCGTGGATTTACCCCCCCCCCCCTTCCACCCTGGCTGGTGCGCCGCTAGCTATCTGTGTAGTCCAAGGTGGAAAGGGGGGGGGTTCAGGACACAAAATGACAGACCGAAACCCACGGGACCCCCTCCAGACCGACGGTATGCTCCCGCGTATCAGCTTGGGGACCCTGGAATCCTAGTGCGCATGTGCCAACAAGTCTTGATACGTTCCAGCCTCGACGCAGGAACGGACTTCCCCTGGCGGCGGTGCTTGCTGTGGCAGATGAATCAGATTGTGCGGCTTTGGGCTCGTAGGGCTACATTTGTGGCTCCTCGCAAAATTCGTGGCACACACCCGAAACCCGGAACTGAGGCCGACGCCCGCCCGACCGACATCGCCCAACCGCAGCGCTCGTATCTTACAAAGGAAGGGGCGGCGTCAGTGGCCGAATTCCTTAACATGGCTTCGTTTGGTTGACGAAACAGGCTGCCGCCGCTTCGTTCACCCCCAAAATTTTTCCGGGGGCTCCGCTCCCGACCCGCACGATGTCGACACCGACACGACACGCCCACTCCTCCCCTGCTTCCCGCCGACCCAACCTCACTCTCCCGCCGTCAACACCCATAGATACAGCCCTTTGAGCCTTCTGACCATATGCCACGCAGGTTTCGGCCGTGGAGTAGCCGCTGGAACCCCCTGTCCCTCGGCCAAAAGTGGCCGAAATCCCAAAAATGTCTTCCCCAAGATCCCGTGCGCCCAACCGACATCGCCCAACCGGCATAAGCCGTTATGCAACACGTCACTAGCCCTACCGTCGCATGGTCCATCACACATCCCTACCATAAGCGTGTCTCCGTCCGAACACGGCTGGGGGCGATGGGACAGTCACGGTGGCGTGTGCTGGCGTGTGCGTCCAAGTATTGCTACTGAGTTACCCCAGGCCAAGCCGATGGGTGATGACAGCTCTTGGAATGCCCAGGGGTAGGAGTATCAGAGGAGGAGCGCTTGTTTTCGTTCTGCCCGGCGCTGCGCGCTCTGCATACCGTAGGTACCGCATGCATGGCAATGGAACGTGCCAACCTCCATGTCTGCGGCACAATCAAGCATTGGCCGCATGCTGTCATGACGGCTGGCCATGCGGCCCGTACGATTTGGGAGTGCTCCCTTCAACTTGGCTGACTGGCTTGGCGTCCGGGCCGGGGGTCCCTGAGATGCTGGGGTGGGCGATGATGTTGATGGTTGCTGGGCAGGTGGCTAGCTGCAGCTGTGGTGATGATATGCGGTGCGGCTAGGTGCGGTGCTGGAAACAGTTCAGCAGTTGTGTCGGCCACTAGCGCGGGTTCAACCTGCCTCTGAGTTCTGACGACGCAACTAAACAGTTCACTTGGTCTGTCGGCCAAAGTTGCCACTTGCCAGGCAGTTCAACCTTGGGTGGCACAAACGCTCACTGGGCTTACCCTTACTAACTGCAGGACCCCAGCAGCCCGCCCATGCGCCCCACTCCGCATCGCAATCCAGTTACAGCAGCCATACGGCCTACACGACGTTGTGCTGTTGCCTTCTCCAATACGTTACTTTACTTTATCTTCATTAACGGCACAATGGCAAATCTGCAGGCTCTACCCTGCACATTGCAGGTGGATGTAGGGCGCCGGCGGGGCTGAGACCAACGGGGACATGCCGTCAATGAGCACCAACCAGTCCTGCCACGGAGCATGGACTGGCGCCTAACGTGGAGCCGTGCGCACACAGCTGTTCCAACATCTACCATGGAGCCCACGACGCCCATTCCGTCATCAAGGCTCGTCTGCTACCCCTCTCGAGGCGAAATTTGTGGCTATGCTAGCAGTGAGATCCTTGTCCTCGGGTGCTGGTGATTGCAGACGCATTTAACTCCGCACCACTTGCACCACATACACACGCATTTGGACACAATTTTAATCACAATACAGTATAAGGGTTGCTCTGGAATACTCCGCCCCCGACCGCCATACACTTCCGCCTATGCGTGGTACATAACAACAAACGCATTCTTGGCCATATAACGTTTGAGCGCCCACCAGGCCTTTCACACTTCACCCCAGGCCGTACCCTCTCCACGTGTCCAGGTCAGACCCTATGCATCCGTCATCGTCTTGTCTACTCCTCAAGGAAAACCTTGCTTATGACACATGGCAGGGGTGCAACCCTTAACTGCCAAGAATGAATGAATGTATCGGTGCTTCAGCTGCATAAGCATGAAGTACGTGAAACGAGTCGTGCGTTAACCGCAGCGCGGCACCCGATCTTGAGCATGTGTTTGCAAAAGTCCCGCAAGCCTGGCCCGTCAAAGTCATGCTCGCACGCAAGGAATGCAATCTTCCCTGCAGGATTGAGTCACGGCACAACCCATGCGCACACTTTAAGTCCTCCTAAAGCAGGCACGCGTCAAGGCTCTACAGTAAGATGTCGTCCATTGTGATGCACTTCCACAAACGCCCATACGCCTGCGCCTGACTAACGTACTGTGAAGCCCATGCGCATAAGCAAGCACGATTATCTCGCCGATTTAGCACGTGCACTTTAAACTTGTCAAGTGCGGCCCTGTGTTATTCTTCGCGGCTGTGGGCTCTTCTAGCCTGTAGTGCATCCGGACGCCCTTCACCGGGTGGCGCCGGGCACTCCGCGGAACATCGCCTGCTGCATTCGTGCCGCCGCCATCCGCAGCTGCAGCTGCGCCATGTGCTCCCGGCTGCCGTGAGCCGCGCCGTGGTGGTTCGGCAACGGGGCGGTGCCGTAAGAGCCTTGCGCAGGCGCCACCATGGGAACCGCCTTCATGGAGAAAGCACGCACAGGTGCGCCGGGCGTCGAGCGCGTCAAATATGTGCTACTGGCGTTGTGAACGCGAGCCCAGTCCCAGGCCGCTGACATGAAATACGCTACAACTGAAACCACTATTATCGATGCATTGCTGTGTGGGACTTGCAACAAGCTATTCAGCCGACCGGGGACAAGAGCCAAAGCAGAAAGCCACGCACGACTGTTTGCTCACCTTCATCCGAGGGGGGAGGCTCTGCCGCTGTCCTCCTTGCTGCCGGTCGAAGCCTGTCACGCCGCAAGGGGCCGGCGCTCCGCTGTACATGAGCGGCGGAGCCGATTGCTGCGGCCGAGGCTGCAAGTATGGCGGCGGCACCGCCGTAGGTTGGCTGCCGGCCCGGAGCCGCGGCGCATAGGCGCCTGCCGCGGGCCGATAGGCGCCAGCAGCCAGCTGCAAGGCAGGCGCGGGCGGCGGCGGCATCAGCTGCTGAAGACGCTGTTGCTGAAGACGCTGTTGCTCCTTGCCATGGATGGGCTCAGCTGGCCGGGTGGCTGGGGGCACAGAGCAGGCGGCGAACTGGGCGGGTGCTTGTGCTGGCGATGCGGACGCTGACGGGCAGGCAACGACCGCCCTTCGGGCCGCGGTGTACCCAAGCCGCACTTGCTTCAGCGCAGCTTTGATGGACTCCTCCTCCTTGCAAAGCCGCACATATTCGAGCTTCAGAACGTCTTTGCCGAAACCCGCTAGCGCCGCTGTGCCCACTTTCTTCGGCGACGACTGCCCGCATGAAGTGGACGTGCGCTCGCAACCAGTCACAGCTCCCGCAGCGCTGAGCATGCTGCCACGTCTGCACGCAGCATTAGCGCCGTTGTCGAGCGGGTCCGGAGGGCTGCGGCCCTTTGCGACCTCGCAGCGCAACGCGGTGTCTGACCAGTCGTCGGCTGGGCAGCGGATGGGAGCCAGCCGGTCGTGACCCGCGTTGTAGGTAGCACTTGGTTCTACAATATCAGAGCGACGACTGGCGAAGTCACCCAGCTCCGGGGCTGTGCACTCAGCTGACGGATGAACCGGCACACCGCTGAGGATCCGCTCCACGCCTTCGGCGATGTCTGAGCACTCATTGTCACTGCTGCTATTACCAGGCTCAGCGCTGGCAGACGAGGGCGAGCGGCGCACCACCTTGGAACACTTTGCATCCGGCGAGACGCCGAGTAGCCGTTTGCGGCCCTCTTTCCCAGCTGCATCTTCATAATATATCATCTGCATGATGGTAGGCGTCGCTTGGCACTGAGCACGCTCTTGGTGAACAGGAAGCTAGACGGCCCTTCAGGGCGAAAACGCTGTCTTTGCTTGTATTGGCCACGTCTTTGAGCTATCTTATCGTTCTTTGTGTATGTTGTGCAACTCAGTTTGTTATATCAGTGCGGCTGGACTCTAGGCAGGGCAGTCGGATGACCCGCGCACTGAGATGCACAGCCAAATGACCCCATAGCATAGCGTATACCAAGGCATGCGATACAATAATTGAATTAATGATCAAGACATGCTCCGCATTACAGTTGCATTCGAGCTTCGGGACATGAACTGAAGCTTGACCGCTGCGGTGTCGTCCGGCAGGGCAAAGCCTGGCGAAACAGGGGCTGCAGCAAACAATGGAATTGAGATACGGTATTTCGTTCGCGAAGGGTAGACAAAACCCCCGCGGCTTTCGTCAAGTTTGTCACCGAAACCGGTAAGCTCACACGACTTCATTCACATTCGCGATGAGAGTAGTTGGGGGCGCCCCTGTGAAAAATGTGTGCTCGTTCATTTAGTCTGACGCGCCCTTCCTGCTTCGGGCCCAGCGCCCCGCCTAGTTCGCCCAGGTTCGCCTCCATCGTGGACCTGCCGAGCGTGAGCGCGCCACAGCTTGAGCGATGACAGGGTGCTCGCCTGGCCTTGTACCCTGACCGCAACCACAATGGCGTTTTATAAGCGAGCGCTGTAATAGCCTCCATCATCCTCCCCCACAGGTACTCCCGTAATACGGATTACGCACGCACGCTCGTCACAAGCGTGTCACGGTGCCTCGTGACAAATGCAAAGCAAAGTTGCCATCTGTGACCCTGTGCTCCCGTCAGTATCATAATTCAACCCTGGCCACGAGGACTGTACTACTCCCGTTGTGCGTCAAGGCCGTGCAAGCTTAGGCTCTCACGCCCCCACCCACACTCGTAGAGCCCAAGATATCTGTTGGCCTGCCACGGTGCCTCAGTCCGCGTGTCCATGCTACTGTGCTACACACAGCTCATTACTTCAAGCAACTCCCCACCCCCCCCCCAATTAGCTGGCCCATCCACAGCTTTTGGCTCAGGCGACAACGGTGATGGGTACGGAGATGTACCGCACGTTTGGAAGCAGTCAAGCACCGTACGGACTACATGGACTAACTCTGCTCTGCCCCAGGCCTGACCCTTAGGTCAGTAGGGCGCGAGAAACGTTTAGGAAGCCAAACGCGTGTGCCCTTTCTACAAAAGGAACCCCTCCTGCACAAGCCAACCCGCAAGCAGTAACCAGTCATCTAGGGCAAACAACGGGTGCACACTCACACGCGGACACACATATGCATGATACTGCCAGCCAGCTCCTCCCAGTGCCATGAATGCAGTCTTCGTTAAGCAAGAATAATATGACCTAGCACAGATCTGGTAGCTTCAGGTTGACCCCACCACCATGCGTGTCCCGCCATTGCACGCTTGCGGTGAAACCTGCAGGCAGGCCATAGCCTGATGCAACCTCGTCGTGCAATAGCAACAGCGCGTTGTGCAACATCAATGCTTCCGCGAGACAATCACACAAGCCATGTCCGCTGCTCGTGGAGGGGCAGACATGCTCATAAAGCGCCCTGTTCGCGTGTTCCGCGATGCGATAAGAGCAAGTGTGTTCAGGGGACGTTGCTCACGCCGCTGCCGCCCTCCGCGGACGGCGCGCTTCCTTCCTCCTTGGCGCCTTGCTCCTTCGACTGCTGCATCAATGCCTGTACCGGGTACACACATGCATAGGGCATCTGTCAGCCACGAGCACACGCAGCCGCATACATCGCGCACACGGGCCCGTCACCACGTGTTCAGTATTTGCTCAGCCTTTGCTCAGCCACCGTGATGTGTAAGAGTATAATTATGTCACGTGCGCCCAGTCATCAGGGAAAGAGCCAGATAGGGGGGAGGGGTTACATTCATGATTAGTTAAGGAAGTGGTAGACGGGGGGGGGGGCGTGTCACGTGCGCTTACCGCTAGAAGCTGTTGGCGCAGCGCAGCCGCATCGTCCCCTGCATGGCCACCGCTGCCACCGCCACTGCCAGCGCGCCGCTCAGCACCACCCTCAGCAACGGTCTCGCCCCCGCCTCCACCCCCGCCTCCGCCCCCGCCTCCGCCCGCGCCCCCGCGGCCGGCGGCATCTGCCTCGGAGAGCCGACCGCCGTTCTGCGGCGGCTGCGACGGCAGACAGCTGCCGGGTCCTGGCGCCCGCGCGCCGCCGATGCCGCCGGGCGGCGTGCTGGTACCGCTGTTGCCGCCGCTGTTACCTCCCGAGCCGCCGCCGCCGCCGCCGCCGCCGCCGCCGCCGCCGCCGCCGCCACCGCCGCCGCCGCCACCGCCGGGCCGAGTCGACAGCTGGGCTCTGTACTGCTGCGCAAGCGCCGAGCGGCCCTCTGCTCCTCCAGCCGCAGCGCCGCCGGCGGCGCCGCCCTTGGCAGAGAGAGCCGCCATGTACGAAAGCAGCCGGCCGCCGCCGCCATTGCCACTGCCGCCACCACCGTTCGCACCAGCAGTACCACTGCCGGCAGCAGCAGCAGCAGCCGGTGAGCGGCTTGCATCGTCTGCTGGCGGCTCGGAGAGTCCGTGTGACGGACTGGCCTGTGGGCGGGAGCCGGGCGCAGCCGGCGCAGCTGCCGAGCGGTGAGGCTCAGCGCCGTCCTCCGTGGCCGGCGCCGCTGGTGCGGCAGCTGGGCCCGAGGGCTGCACATCCATCTCATCGTCATGACCGCCGCCACCACCGCCGCCACCGCTGCCGCCGCTACCGCCAGCGCCGCCGCCAGCATTGCCAGCGCCTGCCCCAGCTTTGGCATCAGCCGCCGCAGCAGGCGCAGCCGGGCTCGCTGACACGTCAGCCGGCCGCGTGGCCGGGTGCATGTGCTCCAACGGCTGCGGCTCCTGCTGAGAGTGGGGCGGGGCGCCTCGCTGGCCGGGCGGCTGAGGGTGCAACGGGGGCGTAGCAGTTGCCTGCCCATCCTTCCCGCCGCGCTCCATGTCCACATCACCAGGCCTCGCACCAGCACCCCCGCGGCCGTCGCCAGCATGCCGGCCGTTACCCGCCGCGCCATGCGAGGGCGGGGGGCCCGACGCCCGGTCCCCAGCGCCTCGCTCAACGCCGGCCTGCCGCTCGCCGTGCAATAGCGACGCCGGCAGCGGCGGCGGCGGCGCAGCGGCGCCCTCGGCGGCGGCGGTGCCGCCACCGCCGCCACCGCGCGCCGCCATCAGCCTTGCCTCTGCCGCCGCAACGCCCGACGCCTCTGCCACATCCGCCGCCGTCAGGGACACGCCGCGTCCCGACAGCCTCCGCTCCAGGCCACGCCCAGACAGGCTTCGGTCCACACCCGCGCCGCCGGCGACGGCGTCGGTCATGGCGACATCCTCGCCGTCGTCTCTGCCGCCGGGTCCGCCGCCGGGGCCTTGCTCCATGGCTTCCCGCACCATGGCCTTCATCTGCTGCACGTGCAGCAGCTTCTGCATCAGCCGCACCTGCGCAGCGCGGCCGCAGGGGAAGAAGCAGCAGGACAAGGAGGAGGAGGAGGAGGTGCAAGGTCAGGGCCCATCGTGGCATTGTGGTATTCTCGTTGCTGTATTCTAATTGTGGTATTCTCGTTGCTGTATTCTGATTCTGGTATTCTCGTTGCGGTGTCCTGGTTCGTCTCACTAACTGGATGCAGTCGCTGCAACCCAGTGTTGCGCACGACAGGCCTCGCCTCGCAACCTTCGGTCCAATGCGGCGACCACACGAACCTTGGCACGGCAGGTCCCGCACGCACACGACAGCGGTCATGCACACCAACCGCAACCCCGCACCGTCGCACGCACCTGCTTCAGCTCGAACATCAGCCGCTCCTCCTGAAGCAGCAACTTTCGTTCGATGGCAGCTAGGGAGGCCTGGACGTTGCGCCCGCCTGCGCCGCCTGCGCTGTCGCCACCATCGGCCGCCATTGCGCGCATCTCAGCCGCCATAGCCGACTGCAGCGAAAGCTGGCGGTCAGCGGACCCCAGGCCATTACCAGCAGACCCCGGGCCAGTGCCAGCGGACCCCGGGCCATTGCCAGCTGACCCCGGGCCATTACCAGCGGACCCCGGGCCGCCGCTGCCGAGGCCGCTCAGGCCAGCAAGCCCGAACACGCCGTCTGCAACGCCGCTGGTGACCCGACGCAGTGGCATGTGGGGCGAGGCGCCCGCATCGACCTGGGCCGAGGTAGCAGCACGGGCAGCGATTCAGCGGCACAAATTACATGGCATGGAGTGGCGCGTTTGGTAACAAACCGTACAGCACCGTGCACCCGTGTGTGCCAACCACCACATGTGGGCCGTACCCAACCACCACATGTGGGCCGTACCTGCATGCCGCTGCCGTCGCCGTGGCCAACTGCCGCCGCTGCGGCTCCGCCCCGCATGGCGGCGGCCGGGCCGGCCGCCACAGCCGCCGCCGCCGCCACGTCGGCCATAGTCAGATCGCGTGTACCAGGGTGCGACAGCTGTCGCTGCAGCGCACCCCGCGGCAGGTCGTCCTGCACGTGCAGCCGCAATCGGCGTACATGTGTTTCGTACACATGTGTCGAAAAAGTGTGTGTTCTGCAGCTCAGAACGGGTGCACCCCCGCAATCAGCCGGAGCCTGCATCATTCCAGGAGTCCGCTACACCACGCCGGCTACGGTACGGCGCCGCTGGACCCACACCAACCTGTTGGTCGCTCCGGCACGATGCTGTCGCCAGCCCACAAACCCAACACTACATCGCACCGCACAGCTCGGCACCACATCAAGCCGTCGGGCCCCACGACCCCGGACCCGCAATCACCTGTTGGTGCATGGACACGCGCCGCTGCGACGGCTCGTACGGTCCGTAGCGCGGCGCCGCCCCCGCCTGCGCCGGCAGCGGCCCCGGGCCGCCGGGGCCGCCGGGGCCGTCCATGCGGCTCCCAGCGCCGCCACGGCCTGCCCCGTGGCCCCTGAGGTCCTGGAGGATGGGCGCCCGGTCGCCGAGCTCCGTGGGAAGGGGCGCCCGGGCCTGTCGAGGAGAGAAGGACACAAAAGCAGGAGCTATGGACTACGAGCTACGAGTACCAAGAGGTAATGGCTTCGGAGGACACTAGGCCAGGCGAGGTGAAACAATCCAGGCGAGTGCCGAACACGAGCCCAGCTAAAGCCGTGACAAATCCTCACGACCTCACCTGTCCCTGCCCTTTCTGCTGCTGCTGCTGTTGCTGTTGCTGCTGGTGGATAGCCAGCATGTGCAGGAGCGAAACAACCGAGCCCGCGCGGTTGGCGCCCGGCGGCCCCTCCTCCGGCGCCTCCTCCACACCGCCACCTCCGCCTCCGCCTATGCGCGGCTGCCCATCCGAGCCAGGCCGGTTCGGCCCACCACCCGCCATCCGACTCGGTGAGCCGTAAAGGCCGCCGCCGGCCGTCCCGCCCACATGCTGGTGCTGGTGCTGGTGTTGGTGCTGCTGGTGGTTATGCTGTTGCTGGCGCCAACCCGCCGGTGAGCCCGGGTCGGAGCCGGTGTCGGAGTTGCCAAGAGGCGAGTGCGGCGGCGGCTGCGGGCGGCCTCCGGGCGCGCCGGCGGCGGCGGCAGCCGCTGCAGCGGCGGCCTGTTAGGGAGAGCGGGTGCAAGAGTGATGGCGGGAGGGGCACACTGAAGTACGGCGGCAATACGGCACATACCCAATCTGCATGGGCACACGCCACGGCCCGTGCCTCACATGCCACCGCATGCTCCCACCGATCCTTCCCCAACCGCGCCCGCCTCCATCCCAATACCACGCTCTCAGTACAGGTATGCCGTACCAAGCTTCCGCAGTCCGCAACCGTACCTGCATGATACGCGGCGCGCCGCCGGCGCCGCCTCCGGAGGTGCCCGGCAGAGACGGCTGGCGGTCCTGCCTCGTCAGCAGCCGCTCCCCCTGCCCCCCGCCCCCGTGTGCCCCGCCCGGCCCTGCTGCGTGCTGCCCGACCACCGTAGCCAGCTGCGCCGCAAGCCCCTCAGACAGAGGGCCGAACACGCCCACAGCGCCGCCGCGGCCGCCACCGCCGCCGCCGGCTCCGCCTGGCGCGCCGGCGGGGCTCGGCGGCTGCCGCGCGCCAGGGCCCGCTGGCCCCAGCGCCCCCGCGTCCCGCAGCAGCGCCAGCTGCTGCAGCTGCTGCAGCTGTTGAAGCTGCAGCTGTTGGTGCTGCTGCTGCTGCATGTGCATGCGTTTGGCTGAGGGCGGCGTGTCGCCACTGCCGGGCCCCGCGCCGTCCAGGCCAATGGCGCCGCCGCTGCGGTCTCCACGCGGCCTGCGTTGAAGAGCACGAGGTAGCAAATGATGAGCGCGTGTCGTTGCTTCCAAGGTGCAATAGGGCTGCCGTTAGTGATTCGGGTGATAATGCGTCCAAATGGGTGCGCGGGCGTGGCTGCATGTTGAGAGCGAGTTCGTGTACGGCACGACACGACGAACGCCTGGCGCGATGTGCACCAGCCAGTCAATAATACTTGCACGAGCGCAGGTGTGCAGCGTGTCCCCTGTGGTGACTAACTTTACGGCATGACGTCCACACAGGTGACTACTCGCGTAATTAGCTAATCCGTTCGACTTGGGAGCCCGATTGTAGGAGGGTTCTGAGTTACGCTGGACGAGCTGTAAACCCTTCGGTTGAACGCCGCCGCGCGAATACGGCTTGCTGCGTGCCACCACGTCGCCGGGCCTTGGCATCCATTCGTTCGCATACGGCCCCAAAACCGTGCCACACAACGAATCCAACCTTTCCCCTCCCTGCCCCGTCACAAGCCAAAACCCCAAGCCTCACCAGCCGTTACCCGGCGCCGACCCAGCTAGCGCCGCCGCCAGCTCGCCTTGGCGCCAGGCATCCACGGCTGCCAGCTGTTGCTGCTGCAGCTGCCATTGCATTGCCTCTGCTGCGGCTGCCGCCAACTGGTGCCCATCCCCCGAGCGGAAGGAGGGGAGGGGCCGTCCCCCAGCGGCCAGCGGCGCCTGGCCGCCTGCCAGGTCCGCGTCAGTAAAGGGCTTGCGCTTCTTGCCCGTCAAGCTATTACCCCGTGATTCAGCATGGGCAATCGAAGCCGCAGCACCGCTGCTTGGCCGCGAGCTCGGCCCGATTGCACGGGTATCTGCGTGCTCTGCGTGTTGACCACGATCGGCACCTGATCCACCCGCTGCAATTTGCCTCAGGGTTAGCAGAGACTCCAGTGCCTCACGCTCTGCATCCTCGGGAGCGCCTCGACCTCCAATCCTTGCGCCAGCCCCAGAAGGACCTTCTCGCTTCACAGAAACCAGCGGCTGTTCAGCCATTTGTAGAAGGGACGAAGACGCTCGCGCGGGGCTCTTCAAGTCCTCGGCTTGCCTAATACACCGAGTGCAGGCTCCGGAGCAGCTCTGCCTCACCGAGCTTACGACTCCATACTACAGAAATTGACTGAGTCTACAGAGAACAACGGGAGCGAACAAGTGGAGCGACTGGTGTGTGGCGAACTGTGTCCTGGGAGGAGTTAACTGATGGTGGCTTAATCAGACGGATGTGCTTGCAATATACACGGCGTTGTCCTCACAAATGGTCAGCGAGTGCTGCAAATCGAGGAGCAGCGAGGCAGTCCAAGTAAACTCCAAAAGTGACCGCAACCTGTGCTCGATTTGCAACTTTGCAAGTACTCAAAGTACATTCACCTATTGAAGAGGAACGGAACTATGCCAATGCTCCCAAGACGCGCGACCGATTGGAAATTGAGCTGGCAGACCGTTGAGCCGGCACCCATGCTGCACAGCGCCCCTGCGCCCGGCAGTGCGGTGCGGTGACAGATTGCTCTTCGCCACGCAGTCCGTACGTCTGAGCTTGATTTCAGCATCATTCGGCGTACGTAGGCCAGCCCTTGGGCATACCGCTCCGTGCCATCAGAAAATCCACGCCATCCCCGAGTGCAACACGTACGGTTGGAGCGGAGCGTATGCCTTCTATGCCTAAACTCGTAGGGTACCAAGCCCCCGTCCCGGGTGTCTGCTGCTTTCGTGGCGAAAGACGGACGCTGCTTGCCTGTCTGGAGCGGCGATGGCTAAATGACCATCCACCAAAACACTGTGACTGTCGTCGAGGCAGCCTCAGGCACGACAAGAGCCCCGCCTTGCATCACGCTTGGCGAAGCTCCACGAGCTGGGCACGCCTCCCCCCTGCGTCAAACACAACTCGCACACCCTAGTCATTACACTAGCCCCGCAGCGGACAAACGATTCTAGCTACGGTACGGCAGGGCGCTTCCACTCATAAATACCACCTCCGGGTTGCCCGCCTGCCCGACCGGCCGTCCTCACGCGCTTGGCAGCCCCGCCTACATGCCCGATGGGCTCCGGAGCCGGGTCGACCGTGATGTCCGTCATGCCACGGCGTTGGCATACCGCATGTACGGTATGCAGCGTAGGTATGCAGCTTTAGATGGCGTTGACAATGCGGCTGCGGTAGCGCTCGATGTTGTTCTTGGTCAGCACGGTGAGCGCCTCAGCCTTGAGCGACTTCTTGGTGAAGGGGCAGCGGCCCTGGGGGTCAGGAGTGGCAGGCAGGCAGGCAGGCAGGCAGGCAGGCAGTCAGGACACACAGCAGGGGGCGGAGGGGCGCTAGGCACGGAGAGAGCTGCCAGGGGCTCGATGTGGGTCGGCGGCGCGCTGACCCGCTGTGCACGCCCTGGTCACCGCACGCGGTCCCCTGCTCCCCAGCTCCTTTCCCCGCCTGCGCTCCTGCAGCTCCCGCGCGCCCGCTGAATCCCTAGTTCAAGCAAGAGCAGAGGGTGATGAGAAGCAAAGTCCGCACAGCCGTACAGCCGCGCAGCCGCACAGCGGCACAGCCGCACGGTGGCGCACCTGCTCCGCCAGCACGGCCCTCCATGTGGCCAGTCCCATGACGTGGCCAAAGGGGCTGATGGCGGGGTTGACCACCGGCTCCAGTGTGATGGGGTCCAGGAAGCCGGGCAGCGGGTTGGTGGCGTTCACCTCCGCCAGCAGCGCCGCCGCGTCCTCGCCCGCGTCCTCGCGCCGCTTGCGGTAGCGCTCCGCGCGGCTGACAGCCGACCAGCTGCGGGTGAGGAGTGGGGTTGGAGTGAGGAGTGGGGATGCATTCATGGGTGAGGAGTTGGGTTGCATTCATGGTTAGCTAAGGAGGAGCGGGTGAGGAGTGGGGTTGCATTCACGGTTAGCTAAGGAGGAGCGGGTGAGGAGTGGGGGCGGGGGGTTA
The DNA here is from genome assembly GCF_000002595.2 of Chlamydomonas reinhardtii. Taxonomy (NCBI): domain Eukaryota; kingdom Viridiplantae; phylum Chlorophyta; class Chlorophyceae; order Chlamydomonadales; family Chlamydomonadaceae; genus Chlamydomonas; species Chlamydomonas reinhardtii. The sequence goes on along the minus strand of NC_057008.1, from coordinate 3,136,689 downwards.
CATTCATGATTAGTTAAGGAAGTGGTAGACGGTACAGGGGGGGGGTACGAACTAAACCTCCAGACCCCATGTCCCAAAACCTCCCGACCCCCCCTCCGGACCGACCGACCGACCCCCACCACCGTGCAACCCCTCAAAACCCCCTCAAAACCCTTTGGTTTTTAGCCAGGTCGGTGTCAATCGACTGCTCTCGGCGAGCTCTACAATTGTATACCTCCGGTTCAGCTGGAGGCACAACTTGACTGGCAGCCATGCCACACATGTCCATGTGTCCATGGCCGACCACCGACCCTTCTGTCAGACTACCGGGGCGTGCACTTAAGCTGACAATTGCGCTGTACATATGATGTTTGGGATTGTGTGCCGAAAGAGATTGGTCGACTTTCTCCCGGGATCATGTGAAGAATCCCGGGATTCATGTCACGCTCGATGGCCGGCGGCAGCCTTGTCGCCATGACCCACACGAAGCCTTGGCCGTTACACGTTAGCATCAGATCGCATAGTCTCCATGACACCAGTGAGAGACGCTCGAGTGGGGCTCTACGCTACTACGATGCCGATGTGGACGGACATGCGGCCGCTTTCCAGAGGCCAAACGTTCTGCAAATGCTTTGGTATGCGCATGCTAACGTGTGCAAGTACTTGTGCTAATGGGCGGAGCGTTTAGAGGGGCGTTTAGGGTGCAGAGACGAAATCTGGCAGTCCCACCCACATCCACGTGACGAAACCTTGGGGACCCCCAACCCCGACGACCGACCCTGAACTTTGAGGGCCCATAACTTTGCAATTACTACCCTGATTGAAACTCTGAAAGTGGATTTGGAGTCCTCTCGTCAAGCTCTTTCGTTTTAGAACATGGGGCCTTTCCCAGTCGAAACTACCCCCCCCCCCCTGGACGGTAGACCATCTTGCGGAACATGAAGCGTTACCGACGATGTCGACCAGCTCCTGGCTCCAGCTCGAGCTCCAGCTCCAGCGCGTAGACCCTCCGAAGTAGTGTTCCCGTTTGATATAAAGCTGCTGCATAGCCTGACACGACCTAAGTTCGCGGCGGCACGGCGACACTACTACGCGCGACTAGTCGCGATCTACGGACGCTCGCTGCCCTAATAGCTTTCCTACATACTCCGGCGTGTACTCACCTGCGGCGTGGCATTGGAACCCACGCCGCGTGACGTCCAGACATCCATGCATAGCAAGAAACGGGAGGGATGGAGGAAGGGGGAAGGAGGTTGGGGAGAGGGCGGTGGTCAGATGAACAGGGGTAAAGGGGAATGCGATTGGGGAAGGGTTTGGGGGAGGGTAGGGGAAGGAGGAGGGCGCAATTGACGGGAGGTTTGCAAGTCACGTAACGTTGAAGCTTGCCGCGCGCAAACATGCTAGGGTCGCAGCTGTTGGAGCGTGAAAATGTTTACAGGCTACGTTGGCGAGTTCATCGCACAGCAAGAACAGAGTCGAGTCCGTAACGGCGGAAGCTGGGCGGAGCACAGGCGCATTTGCACGTTGCCCTGGCATGCGCTCTCGCACCCAGGGAGATGCCATGCTCTCAGGAACTATATGTTCAGACGATGTGCAACTGCGATTTCGAAGAAGCGTGTTGGCCCGACGTTGGACTACATAGCGCGTTTCAACTCGAGTACAACCTGCCGTGCTGATAACCGGTTTCTTCGCGGCGAGCAATATCTCAGTCCTCGTTTGCGGAGGCGCGTGCCCGGACAAATAACGCCGCGACGCAGGATGAGGCAGTTGAGTCACCGAAACGCGATGAGAAATTCGCCCGCTGTTGGGTTGCACACGTGTGCCGCCTGCAGCCCCTACCCCGAGCTCGGCGCAGCAAGTCCCCCTGCCCTATGGGCCATGGCTCGCCGGCAGCCCCCCCTGCAGGCCCACACCAATGGAACGCATCCAACACGCGCGCTCACCGGTTGCCGGCGTAGGTCTCCTCGGGGTCCTCATCGCCGTTGGCGCCCTCCGGCTCGTCCTCCTCCTCCACCGCACCGCTGCCCCGCCGCCCCGCGCGCTTTCCCCGACCGCCGCCGCCGCCCGTGCTGTTGCGCGGAGCGCGGGGCGCCTTGGCCGGCGCTGCGCCGCCCTCGCCGCCGGCTGCAGCCGTGCCCGTGGCCCGCGCGCGGGCGGGGCCCGGCTGGCCGCCCCGCGCCGCCTCGCGGTCCATCTTGCCGTCCCTGCAGGCGGGGTGCCGAACCCTAGTGAGCCCATCTGTTCAGGGCCATCGCTGTGTGCGCATGGACCCGCGCACTGTCGGAATACACACTGCATGGGCCGGTGAAGCATGTGCCGGTGAATACCCCAGGAACAACAAGGCGTTGAGTTCAGTTGCACGTACCCGCCCCCTCCCCCCGTTACCCCTTTCCCAACATAAACTGCATCAACCGCATCCCTCCCACTACACCTCCCGGCCCCTTCCGCCCCCCTCGCGACCCCCCGCTCGCCCCCGCCCCCGCCCCCGCCGCCCGCCCCCCTCCCGCATCCTCCTCTCCAATTCATTCCACCTTACCCCACCCCTCTCCACCCCGCACGCACCAGTACACGGCGCACAGGCGCTCCGGGTCCAGTGCCTCAATAGAGGCGCAGATGTCGGGCTGGTTGAGTCCAAAGTACTCGGGCCCCGCGATGGCGGTCTTGGGCGGCGGCGGCAGCTGCTCGCCGGCGGCACGGCGGCCCTCGATCTCGGCGTTGATACGCTTGAGCACCTGGGGGTGGAGAGGGGCGTGACGAAGAGACGTGGGCGCGGGGGCGCGAGTGCGTGGGGGTGGGGCGGGTGGGTGCACGGAAAGGTGAGGAAGGTGTGCGAGATTGGAGGACGGTGCCAGGCGAGGTAAGGAAGCAAAGCGCTTCCGGTCGTGTGCGTCCCGTCAACGTCTCATAGTTCGCTTCTTAGCCCCCAGCTCTTAGGGACGCTCGAACGTGACAACACCTCCCCGTTGGGTGAGCTTTTTGATGATGATGGGCTTTTCCATTGGGCCCGGCCACATAACCCTGCCTGCCTCGCTCGCAAATCCCAGCTTGAGCAAACTCACCGCCGTCCAGCAGCCAGTGCAGCTCTTGGCCACCAGCGGCTCGTCCGGCCGGTCCGCGGCCGTAACCACGTAGGTGGGCTGAGGCCAGTACTGCCCGCCCTCGCCTGCGGGTGGGCAGTCGCGGCGAGAGTGGTCGCGGCGAGAGTGTTCATCGTGAGAGTGTTCACGGCGAGAGTGGTCACAGCGGGATTGGTTACGGCGAGAGTGGTCGCAGCGGAATTGGTCACGGCGAGAGTGGTCGCGGCTACGGTTGCGGTAGGGTCATGGAGGCGGGGCGTGCATGTTAACTCTTAAGCCTGGTCCAGTTCTGAGTGCGCGCCGACGCCCCTCCCCAAACAGTGACAGGCTTCGAGTCGCATGCCCGCCACTGCTTTTGCTACTTATCCTGCTGCTGCCGCGGCTGCCACTGCTGCTGCTGCTGCTGGTTGTTGTGCCGTACGGCAGCTGCTGCCAGCTGCCTGCGCGCTCACCGAGGATCTCGCAGGTATGCACCGTGAGGGCGTCCAGGTCCACGGAGGAGCGGAACGAAGTGCTGGCCTTGAAGCCGGCGGGGAAGATGTAGCCTGCAGGCGTGCGGCGCACACGAGTACCCCCGAACAGCGCAGCGGGTGGGGGTTTTACTTATTGCCGAGGTGTCCAAGGCCAGGCCGGAAGCACAGACCGGGCCCACAAGCAGACGGCTACACGACCCGCTCCTCCCCGCATGCAAACCGCGTCTGCACCCAGCAAAAATCTCTCCCCAAACCCGCATCCCTTTACACGTAGCAGCCACACACGCTGGCACGCACCCGCGTTGAACCAGCCCTGCCGTGGCACCAGCTTGCCAACCGCCAGCAGCTCGGCGCGCTTGACGCCCTTCTGCTTCACTCGACCGCGGCAGGTGTGGCCGCTGGCGCTGATGGCGCCGCCGCCCGCCGCGCCCGCCGCACCGGCCTTTGAGGCGGCGGCAGCGCGACCGCCTGCGTGCGGGCAGGGCCGATGGGTTGTGGCGGCAACGCTAAAGACATCAATGTTCATGGCGGTAGGGGCGTTGCTGGGAGGTGTGCATCCGCACAAGCAGTGCCAGATGAATTGAGGTGCGATGCGCTGCATGGTCCTACGCCGTAATTGCATATTGCGCAGCCCGAGCCGATCGCGCAGGACCAACAGCTTACCTCTCCCGCCCGCCTTCTTGCCCTTGGCGGCGGCCCGGCCGCGGCCATTCGCCGCCCCCTCGTCCTCCGTCTCCGTCGCCTCGCTGTCATGCGCCGCTTCCGCACCCGCCGCGTCCCGGCCGGACGTCCCCACCTCCGCAGCCGCCGGCACCGCCGTCTCGACTGGTGCCGCTGCCGGCGCGGCTTGGGCAGTCACCGGCGCCGCTGCGCGACCGCGCTTGCGGGCGGGTTGCCGACCGCCGCCTGCGTTGCCGCAGTGCACGGCGCACACACACACACACCCAAGGCTAGTTAGATGGGCGTAACAGGTGCTTCGGGTAAGTATGGTCTCGGTCGGCTGCGGTAAGTATACTCTGAAGGTAATCCGCGACCGTAACTCTGCATCACATACACTGTCCTACGGGTAATGTCTTCCTTGTGCTCTTCAACACACACCTGGTCACGCATGTGCTGCATTTGACTGGTCAAGTGCCCGTGCTGCCCTGACATCAGGCTTTCGCCGCATGAAAGAACCAGCTAAGCTGTCTTGTGATCACTCACCTCCCCGGCGCTTGCGGCCGCCGCCCTCCAGGAAATCATCATCGCTCGCCTCGTCGTCCACAAAGTCATCATCGCTCTCACTCGAAGAGCCAGCCGCCGCCGCAGCCAGCACCGCCGCCGCCACGCCGGCACGACCCGCACGTCCGCCGACGGCGGCGGCGCAAGCCGACGCCGCGGCGGCGCCGCGCGCCTCCGCCTCAATCTCAGCTTCAAAGTCGGAGCCGTCTGTGGCGGTCTCAGCGTCCGACTGCGAGCCGCTCGCAATGGGGTCCTCCCCAAAGCCGCTGTCAGCGGAGCCGGAGCGCGCAGCGCGGCGGGCGCTGGCGAGGAACAGCGCCGTCTCCGCCGCGGCGCGGCGGGCGCGGCTGCCGCGGCCGGTGGGCGCCGCAGCGGGAGCGGGTGCGGGCACCGCCTGCGGCGGCTCCCGCTTAGCCTCCTCCTGCTGCGGGGCTGCAGCAACAGCCTCGGGCTTGGCGGCGGCCGGGGCGCTGGTGGCGCAGGCGGCGAGCGCCTTGGCGGCGGCCGCCGCTGCAACGGCGGCGGCGCCGGTCTGCTGCAGCGACGCTGCCTGCTTGGCACCGCTGCGGGTGACGGTGAATGGGCCGGACAGCTGCAGGTGCTGCCGCGGGCTGCTCACCTCCTCGCCCTCAGCCGCGCCGGCGCCTGCCATCGCCAGGCCGGTTGCCGCGTTGGGGGCACAGCCGCCGCCGCCGACGGGCGTCGGCGCCGCAGCCCCGTTGATGCCGGCGGCGGCACCGGCGGCCGCCTCCTGGCCGGCTGCGCCGCCCTGGTCTGCGCCGGAGCCGGCATTGCGGAGGGCGTTCCATTCGGTGGTGGCGACGGACTGGACGCCGCCGTTGGGCGTCTCCGCGACCAGTCGGTACTGGAATCTGCAAGGCCAGGGGGCGAGGTTGGCGGATACACTTGTGCCAACGGCTTGCGAGCACAAACGACACATCCCTCCATTCATGTGCCGCCGCGCTGCATTTGCCATTCTTTTGCAGTTTTGCTTTGCTGCGTCGGAGCTTGCGCCCGCGCCCATCTGGCTACTCACCGGGGCGATGGGCCAGGTACGCCCTCGCCCTCGGGCTCGCCCTCCTGCTGCCCGTCCTGCTGCTGCCGGCCCTGGCGCGCAGCAGGTGGCGGGCTCAGCACGGGCAGCATGACGTCATCCTCGTACTGCGGCTCGTTGTCCGACAGGTCTGTGGTGGTTGGGAAACGGTGGCAGCGGCCGCACGGGTGGTTAGGTCACGGCAGGAGGCAGTGTCATGGTAAAGCGGTGCTGGCGGAGAAGTGCTGGCAAGCGGAGAAGACATGCAAGCAAGTGAAGAGAGATGCATGCTGTTGAGCTATGGGGCATGTCATTCTCCAAGACAGGCACACGCCACGCAAAATGCAGACCGCCATCCTGACGCCAACGGTCGAGTAAGCCAGGGCACGCTCGCTTGAGCGCATACGCACCCCCGACCGGCTGACCTGCCGAGTTGGGCTCAGCCTCCTCCGCATCCGCATCGTCGCCATCCTCGCTCTCGCAATCGCCCTCGGCGCCTGCGCCAGCAGTGGGGCGCAACAACCTTAGGTCTGAGAAGTCGCCCGACCTGCCGGCGGTGGTGCTCCTCGCATGACAGCGCCCCCCATGATGGGACCAATTTGCAACGCTCGGCAGATTCACCCTCGCTTTGGGAATGGTGAGAAACCCCGTCCCCCCAAAACAAACCTGTCCACTTAGCAAAAATGGCTGTACAACAAGGTCTTTGGTGTTGCCACTCACCCTCAGGCGCCTGCTCTCCCTCAGCGTCAGCCATGTCCACGTCGGCACCCTCAGCCGCGAGCTGCTGCTCCGCCGCCGCCGCAGCTGCGGCCTGCGCCTCCTCGTGCTGCTGCGCCTCCTCCTCCGCGGCGGCAGCAGCCTTCGCCGCAGCGGCGTCGGCGTCCGCCTTGGCCGCCCGCCCGCCCCGCCGTCCCTGCAACCATAAGTAAGATCGCCCTTGTTCACGCCGTACTTAGGGCCGTTGGCACCACGGACACACTCCACGTCACCGTAACAATCGGCAACGGCACGACCCCTGTCCTGCCGTGCCTTGCCATCTCCGCACTCAAGGCCCCACGCGCACCTGGCCGCTGCCTCCGGCGCCGCCGGCTGCCGCGGTGGCGGTGGCGGTCCGCTGCTGGCGCTCCATGGCGCTCAGTTGGTGCGGGCCCAGCCGCGCCTTGAAGCGGCCGATGAACACAGCTCCCACCTAGGAGGAAGAAGGTGTTTCGTGAGTGTGAGGTCAAAAGCGGTGCGGCAACATGTTTGGGGGAAAGCGCCGGAAGCGTCAAGTCCAGGCGCTGTGGACGAGACTTGTATGTGAAGCGTCCGGGCATGGTTGCACACTGGCATGCACATGCGCACCCCACACGTACATTGACACAAACACACGTTGTGCCCACCCACATGGCGCCGACGTACCTGGTTGGGGTCGACCTTCTTGGGCCGCGGCCCTACCGGCGCGCGGGTGGTGGTCCGGGGCCGCCGCGCCTGCTCGGGGGCTACAAGGCAACACCGCACCGCACAACAAGCAGGCGGGTTACACGCCGCCTGTAGGCCACTGCGGGTTTGCACACTGTACATTTGCTGTCATCATCGTCCTGATTTCTCAGCGCGTCACATGAAGTACAAGCGCCCCGCCCCCTTTGCTCTGCCGCAGACGGACGCACCTGGCGCCTCCTCCACGGCTCCGGTGCACGCCCGCCGCAGGAAGGCGGGGTCCGAGCTGATGCGCACCGCCGCATCCTCCTCCCTGGACACGCAGGCAAACACGGTCCGGGGCGTATGACTGGCACAATTGGCACAGAAGCATGCAGGGCGCGTTCCCACACATGCTGTACGCCATACACTATACATGGGCATTGCAGGTGGCCGTTTGCGTTGCAGGTAAGCGTGCTGACGGCGCTAGTGCAGGCTTGTGGCCAAGTCGCATCGTCGCGCTGTAGCTTGGGACGGTATCTTGGTGCTTACTTCCAGTGGCAGAGCTCTAGCGCGCGGGTGGCGGCTTCTTCATCCAGGTCTGGGCAAACCTCCTGGAGCTCCCGGACCTGAAAACGCAATGTCAGAAGTGTTTCAGGGCAAGCAACACGTATTCGCCAAGTGGGCAAGGGAGAGGGGTGCTGAGCGCGGGCGGAGAGAAGCACACGGGATAAGCAGGCAGGCCCGCGCGTGCCGCACCTTGCGCTGCTTTTCGCGGCGCTCATACTCCTGGAACATCTTGCGCTGCAGGTCAACCTGCAGGGGGCAGTGTACTCGGTGTTGCTATCCTGCACCTTAGGCTCAAGCAGGCGGTGCGCACAGGCTCACCCGCTGCTGAATGATAGACTGCTCATCTTCAGTGAGCTGGCGCTCGTCGAGTTGCCGGAAGAGATTGTCCGTCCTGTGACAGCAAAGCGCGCAACGTCAGGTCGAAGGTTCGGTCAAAGGACCTTGCAACCAAGGCCTCGGACAGAACCTAGCGCGCTTGCCGATGGAGCGGCCCCCGGCCTCCAATCTCGCAATACTGTATGATTACCTGCGGCGCTCGATGCATGTGTCTCCCTCCTGAAACAAGTCGACAAGGTTCATAGGCGCTTGCGCCTCGGACGCGCCAGACTCGTGCGACATCCTTCCAAGGCACCGGAGTCCAGGAGAACGTTATATCCGCTAGTACTTTGCTGTATGAATGCCCGGTGCCATGAAGGACTCGCGCGCTGCCGCCCTGGTTTAAGTGCCTTGAGTTCTTGCTGCCTTTGGCTGTCGGGGCGTGCGATAAATAGAAGCGGTCCACTAGGGAAAGTCGTTTAGACGCCTGTTAATGTGGGTGCGGATTCGGCGGGCCACTCGGAGCCCCGTTCAAAAATCATTTGCAATTCTGCATGGGGCCATCGGCCTCATCGCGGCTAAGAGTCAGAGAGCTTTCGGTTTTTCACTTTGCATCATTTCATCATTAATAATCTGCGCTACTTATTAAAGCAATCTGCCTTACCTTAGCTCGGCCTACGCGAACTTTGTTGGGCCTTATATTGCGCACCTAGCTTACACGTTCTCATTCCCTGTAACCAAGACACTAGTTTGTTAGCTATGGCAGCCAAGGGAAAGCAACAATGGGACTTCCTGAAGGCAGATGCAAATACGCCAGCCTCACCGGCTCACTATTACGAGCCGCTCAATGCAAAGAAGGAGGGCGAATTCAAGCCGGGGTGGAACACAAAGCGCCGGGGGCCCGCTTGGGAAGCTGAGCGGCAGGCGGCTATCATGACCAAGGTGGGTTGGCGAAGGGTCTGCGGGCCCGCGGTAACCCGGCGACGGCGTGTCTGAGGAGGCCCTCGGTTCCTGAACACTGTCCTTCTACTCTGAGCGAGCTTGTATTGAGCCACGCATGCGTGCATGACAAGCCCAGCGAGCGTGGGGAGCAGTTGGCTAGCCGCGCACGACCTCCCTGTCCCCCGCCCGCGGCATTGAAGGAACCATGCTCCACCTGCTAACGCAGGAGCAAAAGAACATCGGCTGTGTAGCGCTCCGAAGCGAGCGGTTAAATAATGCGTAAGTCAGAGCTTGAGAACGTGTTGATAATGTCCCCTGACGTTTACCGAGGACGTGTTGCTTGGGGCTTGCGTTCGTGCGCAGCCTAGAGAGCTCTTGACAATGGCTCTTCGTCTTGCGGTCTGTCACCGGGCCCACATGACTGTGTCACGGTAGCCCCGTACCGCATCCAGGTTAGGCATAATCCGCAAGCCTCTACGGTAACCCTCGTACTGCCGCTTCTTAACTGCAGGCAGCAGCAAAGCGGGTTCAACCCCATCGCCCACACGGAGCGGGCAGCGGACGGCAGCTGGGTGCCGGCCACAAACGCTTGGATGCACCAAAAAGTGGGCGTCAAGCAGCAGGTATGGGGCTCAAGTTGCATCGGATACATTGAATGCAGCTTGACCTGGTGAACAGAAGCGGGCAGCTTATCAAATGAGGGCGCGGGTGATGCCGTTCCTGGCATGCCTCACCAGGCAATCCCAAGGCTTACGCCCTTGCCCGGTGGTTTTGCTCTTTCCATCTCCCCACGGCTCACTTCTCCCCTAACCACGTGTTGCTTTCGACTTGCCTCAGGACCCTCGGGCTGCGGCGGCTGACACACTAAAGCATCAAGCAGAGGGCGCGTCACGCGCCGCGGCGATTGCCGAGATGCGGAAAGAGCGGATCGCCGCTGGAGGTACGGATGTGATGCGGGTATATTGCAGGGATTCGATAGTCGTGATCCGGGGCCCTTGTGTCAACAGTTGCGGGTCAGGAGCCGGACAGGCGCCGGTGCGTCTGGAGCTGCAATTGCGGCCCTCGTCACACTTGCATACCGTACCTGCATGTGCCAACACGTGAGGTGGGTTTGTCCTTGCAGGTGCCTCGCGGCCAGCGGCGGGAGGAGGCGTGAAGGACGCGCTCACGTGGGGCTGAGCCCAACAACCTCCTACCGGACTGTGATGTGTCAGCGTGTTGTCGTCTGGTTGGGCTGCCCGTTATGCGGCTGTATGTCCGCGTCAGCGGATGTGTTGGAAGGGAAACACGGAGTCTTGGGGGGTTGGTTGCGAGGTGAGCAGTGCGCGGTATGAATGGGCAGAGAAACCAGGCTCACGACGGACTGGCCCACGACGAAAAGCCGGTGTCAGGCGCCATGCCTTGTGTTGTGCTGCAGGAACTCAATGCTCCCCTGGCGTTCGTCATTCATATGGCTATTGTACAATTTGAGAGGTATTGGATTCATGCAAGCATGTGCGATCCATGCAAGCATGTGCGTGGGCACAGGAACCACTATTGAGCGCGGTTAAGGAATGGCAGGAGGTCACCTGTACACATAGCGTGTGGCTGATGCAAGGAGGTGTGGGACTCGAAGGCTGGGCGCCTACCACGTGCAGGTTTGCAGGCCGTTTTTTTACGGTTCCGTTTTGTGTGCTGCTGAAGCGCTGAGGATTGGTATCAGCGACGACGTGCTGTGATTCAGACTTCGGACACAGCAGGTCTCTGCTCAGAGGCGGCGTACAGTGGGGGTAACGTTAGCGTGCGCTAGCGATTCGGGCACATTGCTGAGTACGCTTGCGACCTGCCAGGTCAGATTGCGGACGTCTGGGCAGCCGGTATGTTTCCGCGTCAGATCAGACCCAACGGCCAAGCAAGTGCGCCGACAGCATGTGCGCGCGAACGCGCTTATGTACGGGCGATGTGCCAGGACGATTGGAGCTGGCCGGTGGGGCAAAAGACACTGGCCGAGCCTGCGGTCAGATGCGGTGCAGGCAGTAGTCGTCCAATGTAACGGCATCACTAAATGACGAGTGTTGCGGAACTAATGCGTACGCAGACCAGAGCGGAAGGCGGAGTGGGCTTGCAGGCGGCACGAGAGTAGGCAGTCAGTAGCGCAAGTTGCGAATTCACATGTTACCTCGTAACCGACGGTAAACGCTGTGGACGGTCGCGCCCATGGCTGGCTGACGGAAGGCGGCTGCTGTATTGGGATGGCTGGGCTGGACGACGGCGGCCGGGCTGGCGTTGCTTGGGACTACCAGAAAGGATGCGCCCGAAACCAACCTGGAGAATACCAGCGCCACCGGTGCCCAGCACGACATCTATGGGAGGGAGGGAGGGACAGGAGGCGTGATGCACTGCAGCGTAGAAGCTATGGCGCAAGGCGTGAGGCAAGCAACGTCAACCCCAAAGCAACCGCGAGGACATGGTGCGCGAGCCGGGCTGCGGGCGGTGGCTGTGCGCTGCGTGGGGTGGCTAAACGAAGAACACTAAGTACGGAGAAGTGATGGATGCGGTTAAATGAGCAAGTGCGCCGGGCGGCCGAGGAAGTAACGACAGCGCGATCGCTGCATGCTGGCTCATCCCGGTCGCACGCATTGGCGCGTGCGGTGCATGCCGTGCGACACCAGGAAGCCACAAGCAGTAAACACAAACGAAACCTCCGAAGGGGCGGCAAGGGACGCAAGCAAACGCAGACAATGAGGCAAGGGTGCAAACAGCAGGCAGGTGACGGGTGCGGACCGCATTGCGGTTCCCCACACCCGTCATGAAACTGGCAGCCGCACGGGGCGGTGCGTTTCTGGGGTGTGCATGCGCGGGCTAGGGGCACTGCAAGCAAGGCACACGGAACTCGACACACTGAAGCCCGTATCGGATCGGCCGGTATCGCCGGTATCGTCATCTCCAGAGGGCTGTGTATGGGTTGGGAGGCCGCCGCCGCGCACGCCCGCCCGCACTTGTTATGCCTCCCTCCACGGAGCAACACGCACAGCACAGTTGATTGACTCTTGCAGTCAGTGAGGCTGGCGGTTGATGAGGGCGAGGGCAGCAATGTGGTTCGACAGCGTGCCTGTGACTCATCAGCAAGTCTTGAGAGCAAGACTCGTGGCAATGCTGCCGTGACGTCTGAGCGAGCTGCAAAAGCTAGAGCCCAGGTTTTCCTTGATTGGGGTCCGGCGGCCATGGGTATGCCCGCCGGTGTCAGCAGATCCCGCAAGGATACAGGGGGCATTTGCACGGGGCAGTTGGCTACCCTGCCGCACACGCACGACGCGTTGACACGCCCGAGGCAAGTGGCACTGTCACTGCTGGCACTGCCCCTCCCACTGGCCTATCCAATGAGCTCATGACTACACGTGCGCGTTGCCCTGGGCAGAGGGTCCGCGTTTACTGTAGTACATGATTCACATGGTCATCTGGTCCACTCAGCAGTTGGTCCTTAACTCCGACACCTGTTTTGAAATTTTGGGCCATAAGGCGCCAACTACAGGACCGTAGTGTGCGCATGACTGTTGCTCCATCCATCGGTCCACCACCTGGGCCTCACGGGAGCCAAGTAGGGGTCAAGGTCACCGCGACTCTTTCCGCATATCGCGCCCTCGAGTCTGGCACTCGACCCGCCCTTGACTCGAGCGACCCCCCGTAAAACACGCGGTGCCGCGCCGCATCTGCGCATGTTGCTCAGCTTCTGCCTTGTTTATAATTGTCTCATCACCTCAACTTTCCCTGCCATCTACTTTCCCGAACACCTTCGAGCACCTTTTTCGCAGCGACGGCAGCAGCAGCAGCGACGGCAGCAGCAGCGACGGCAACAGCAGCGACGGCAGCAGCGACAGCGACGGCAGCAGCAGCAGCGACGGCAGCAGCAGCAGCGACGGCAACAGCAGCGACGGCAACAGCAGCGACGGCAACAGCAGCGACGGCAGCAGCGACAGCGACGGCAGCAGCTACCTTGACGGACCGGGAAGAGCGCCAGGGAACAATCCGGTTCCTGGCGTGGTTGCTGCTGGCCAGGCGCTTGCGCAATACACACCGGATGCCCTCAAGGCCATGCGCGTTGTAGCCGTGGACCCGGGCTGCGTCAATTACCTGGTGGCCTGCGTCGACTACCTGGCCGACTTCAGCTCGCACAGCCACCAGCACCCTGCGCACGCCGTACGGCTGTGGGCCGGCCCGAGAGACATCCCAGAGGCCGAGCGTCAGCAATTGATGGCGCAAGGCCCTACCCGGCCTCTGCGAGAGCGGCGCAGGGAGCGGGCAAAGCGCCGGCGGCGGCAGCGGCGGCTTCGTGGGGTCGGCGGGCGCGCTAATGTGTGGCGGAAGCGCCAGCGGGGGCAGTCGAGGGGGCGCGGGAGGCGAGGGTGTGCCCGTGGGCGGTGGCGGCGAAAGCCGCGCGGTTGGCGCGGCCGCCGTTCGCGGAAGCAGAGGCATGCATGCGGCGACCAAGCGGCGCAGGGAGCAGCGCAAGTGCTACGCGCGTGTGTCTGGTGCTGGTTACCGCAAGCGCACTGGCCAATCAGAGCGCCAGCGTTGGCAGGAGGCGCGTCTGCAGGAGCAGCCAGCGCTCCAGCGGTGGCAGGCCGGGATCCCAAGTGCGCGGGTGGCGTATGCAGCTGACCACACACGCCGCATTCAGTACCTATACGGCGGCAGCGGTGGGATAGGGCTGTGGCAGCTCCTGCGCCATTACCGGCAGTGGGGCCAGCGGCGGTGGCGCTTGACTGTTTACATTCGCAGCCAGAAGGTGCGCGTTGGTTGCTAACTCCGTCTGTCCCAGGTTGCATGCGTGCCCTGTACAGCTCATGCAAACAACTCACCGCACAACGTCATGCCCGTCCAGGTCCTCGAGCAAACGGCGCAGCAGCTGGCTGGGGGAAGGCCCAAGGAGGAGGTCATCGTCGGCTGGGGCAACGCCAACACTGGCCACGGCGGCTGCGTCAGCAGGTCAGGCAGGGGCTCTGGTCCTTGGCTCACTCAGCCACTCACTCACCCGGCCACTCGCTCAGCAACGCACTCACTCACCCACCTTCACTCACCCACTCACCTTCACCCACTCACTCACTTACTTCGCAATTCAGGTCAGGCAGGGGCCCAAACCGGGCGCTGCTGCGTCTGCTGGTGGACAAGTACGCCCACCTGGTGGTCTACGTGGACGAGTACTACACCAGCCAGGTACGCTGTGATCTTCACAAAGCAATGCGCACAACGCTCAATGCACACGTACCTTACCTGGCGCAAACCTATCTCTGTGTCTGAGCAGGTGTGTGCGAAGTGCGGACGGCGCCTGCTTGGTAACGGGCAGCGCTGCCTGGAAGTTGTGATTCCGTTTGGTGGCTCGCGTGCCCGCGACGTCCAAGTGTGCCAGCACTGCGGGACTGTGTGGGTAAGTGGGATGGCAGGTTTGGGGCGGCAGGTCGGTTTGGAGATGATGACACGGGATGACACGGGATGACACAGGGCGGTTTGGAGATGATACGGGGTGACACACGGGATGACACACGCCCTGTTTGCATGTTGAACTGCAGGGCCGCGACGCCAACTCGGCTACAAACATGCGGCACGCGCTGATGGAGACGCTGCTTGGCAAACCGCGGCCTGCAGCCCTGCGACCTGCTGGCGGCGGTGGCGGTGCAGGGCCTGGCGGCGGCGGTGGCGGTGGCGGTGGCGGTGGCGGCGGTGCAGGGCCTGGAGACGGCGGTGGCGGCGGCGGTGGCACCGCGCCTACCGGCGGCAACAGCAGCGGCCACGGCGTTAGTTGGGCCCGGTGGTGGTGGCGGCACGGGCGGCCCTGGGCCCAGCAGCAGTGGCGGCGCGCATGTTCGGAGCAGAGGGGGCAGGCAAGGCCACGTGGAGGAGGACAGCGCGGCGCCGCCTTCAAAGCGGCGCCGGCGCGCAGGTTGAGACCTGCCGGTGTTGTCTGGTTAGCGACCTGTGCTGACGAGGATGGCGTAGCGGGCAGTCAGCTGCAGCGGCAAGGGTGTTGAGGGGTTTTCCTTGCTGTCTGGTTGGCCTGCTGCCTGCTGCACTAGTGCTTGATAGCTGGGCGCGACTGGGCACATATGGCGGGCGGTGCCTGTACAAACCGACCCCGGCTATGTCCGGGAGATGAGGCTAGTATCGGAACCTTCGGCCTCAGACGGAGGACGTGGCGTGGCGGCACAGCCCACTTTTCCCTTGCGAGGGAGAGCCACCTTTTCTTGTCGCTCCCTTGGCCGCCGCTACATATTCTTTTGCTTTTCATGCACATTTGCTATCCGTTCTGACGTCTGCCTGCACCTGAAACCCCTCTGGCCGTCACCTCCCGTGGTCCGCCTCCCCCCTCCCCTGGCCCTGCACGCTTTTCTTCGAAGCTCGATAGTTGGTTCAGGACAGGGGAGGCCTCCCCTGCACGCGACCATGATGCCTGGAACCCCTCCGGAGACGTGTCGACTTCCCGCAACCGGCACTGCACGAGGCACCTGAGCTCCGCTCCTGGCAGCCGCGGGGCGAAGCCAGACAGCGCCTGTAGCAAGCGGTGCAGCGTGTGTGACAACAGCAGCCGCCGCGCCCTAGCCCACTGCAGCCGCCGTGCCGTTGCTGCTGCAGGCGCTGCTGCCTTCCTGCCACCGCCGCTGCTGCCGCTGCCGCCGCATTTGGGGCGCATCCGGGGCGGAACCTGCCATGGCATGTAATGCAAGCGCACCCAGGTCTGTTGAGTCTGTGCAGAAGCAGCCGACGGCACCCGCACCCGCCCACAGCACTAAGGTTAAAACCAGTGCCACCAGCATCGTCAGCACCACGCGCCCAGCGCTACGGCCACCTCCGCCGCCTCTGCCACCATCTCCAGTATCGAAAATGGTGCAGTGCGGAGTGGGCGAGCTGAGCTATGAGTGGGCCATCGTCCGGATTGGTCCCCGAGGATTGGTCCCCGTCGCTGCCCGTTCCGAGCTCGACTCCCCGCAAAAGCGTTCCCCGTTCCCACACCAATCTCTGCCATACACGCATTCTGAGCTTTGCGACCAGTTACACTGCTCAACAAGCTACTAGCTACACCAAGCTTGGAATATGGCCGCACGCTGCATTGCGCTGGTTGGGCTGACTTTTGTCGGCATCATCGTTGCTGCTACAGCTGGAGTTGGGCATGGCCATGCTTTAACTGTGTGCCCCCTCGGGCACGATGGCCATGACGTTGTGCGTGGGGACTGGTCCGCGCTGGCCCGAGAGTTGGGATCGGTAAGAGAGCATTTCCACTTGGCGTAATTAGGTTTGAATGGGCTCGTTTGGAGCACCTGGCCCTGTTCTCCGGTCGGCCACACTGGGGCACCCTGTTTCCAGCTCAGTTTAGGCAGTGGCCAATGCTTATAATCTTTAGCAAAGAACCAAATGGATTGCATACTTGGTTCACGAACGCCATTCAAACATGTAGTTAGGCCAGTTCGACAGTTCACGGAATCACCCTCTACTGCGCTGTGTCCAATGCATGCAGAGCATATTGCATTCGTCAGCATGGGGACCGCTCTTCTGGGCGATAGCTGTCATGGTCGCGGCCTGGCATCTACGGCTCGGCGTGGTGCAAGGAGCTGTGCACCTGCGGCTTGGTGTGGTGGAAGGAGCTGTGCATCTGCGGCGCGGGGTGGAGGTGGGAAGCGACAAGCTACGCCTCGGGATGGAGGTGGGAAGTGAGAATCTGCGGCGCGGGATGGACCAGCTGGGCCAGCACGTGGAGGCTGGCTTGGGCCGTGTTGGTGGAGGCTTGGGTTTTGGAGCCGTTGATGCCGGGGTTTTGCGGCTACTCCGCAGCCGCAGCAGGCAGCAGGGCTAACGTGCCGCCAGGAGTGAGTACCGCGCGGCGACCTCTCGCAGTGCCGCAGCGCTTTGGTTTTCCGTGTGGGTGGAACTTGGGCAGGCGTTGTGAGGCATATTCAGGGACAGAGCAGCGAGCGCGGCTTCCATACCCGCACGGGGCCTTTCGGTTTGGGTGCATCGCCAGTTGTGTATGTCCATGTGCAATGAGCGCTGGAAGCTGAGTTAGGATGTTGGAAGTCAACGCACACCGCGGACAGCGACATGTATGGGTTG
>NC_057008.1:3103382-3119502 GCF_000002595.2 Chlamydomonas reinhardtii | reverse complement strand
ATCTTTAGCAAAGAACCAAATGGATTGCATACTTGGTTCACGAACGCCATTCAAACATGTAGTTAGGCCAGTTCGACAGTTCACGGAATCACCCTCTACTGCGCTGTGTCCAATGCATGCAGAGCATATTGCATTCGTCAGCATGGGGACCGCTCTTCTGGGCGATAGCTGTCATGGTCGCGGCCTGGCATCTACGGCTCGGCGTGGTGCAAGGAGCTGTGCACCTGCGGCTTGGTGTGGTGGAAGGAGCTGTGCATCTGCGGCGCGGGGTGGAGGTGGGAAGCGACAAGCTACGCCTCGGGATGGAGGTGGGAAGTGAGAATCTGCGGCGCGGGATGGACCAGCTGGGCCAGCACGTGGAGGCTGGCTTGGGCCGTGTTGGTGGAGGCTTGGGTTTTGGAGCCGTTGATGCCGGGGTTTTGCGGCTACTCCGCAGCCGCAGCAGGCAGCAGGGCTAACGTGCCGCCAGGAGTGAGTACCGCGCGGCGACCTCTCGCAGTGCCGCAGCGCTTTGGTTTTCCGTGTGGGTGGAACTTGGGCAGGCGTTGTGAGGCATAAAGGCGGACCGGCCGCACTACCACTGACAGAACACTTGTATCGCCCAATTTTTAGCGGACAGTGATGCCTGGAAGCGGCGCTGTCTGTTGATACCCCAGATAGGCGCAACAGTACATTGCTTGATTGTGCTCAGAGCGAGCAGACTGATCCCCTGTGTGGAGGCAGCCCGCCGGGCCTACGCGGAACGCGTCCACGACATAATTGTGCTCGTTGTATAACCTGTAACACGTGCCTGTATGAGGACAGAGCGCGTGCGTCACTCGGCTGAGGCTGCGGAAGCGACAGTAGAGCGGAAGCTTGCTGATTACGATACCGTATGTGTGTGATGGAGGCTGTTTTAGCTGTTGAGAGATAAGTGCGGAAGCGTTGTTGAGTTAATCGAGATGCGTCTTACAGCGGAAGTCTGCGTGAACGGAGGCAGGGGCCGTGCTGCACGTGGGAGGACACGCTGCGGCGGGTAGAGAGAGGGAGAGAGGAGAAAGAAAGAGAGGAGCCCGTGACAGGCAGGGCCGTCACACGTAGGCACACGAGGGCTCGCTCGTGTTATTCACTCGCTCGCTGGGGAAGGCCAGAGAGCTGCCGTGGTCGTGCTGCAGTGGGGCGGCACGCTGCGGGAGAAGGAGCGTCTGCGGGAGAGGTTGGGAAGAGGGGAGAGGCGATGCAGGGCGCAGGTGACAGGACACGGCTGTCGCACGTTCGTCCACGAGTACTGCGCTCGTGGGTAATCCACTCGCCCGCTGGGGAGACGAGGGAAAGGCGGGGTGCACTGGGGCGACCGGGGCCTTGGCGTGGTTCCTGCGAGCCTGTGAGAGAGAGAGGGGCGAGGGAGAGGCTGTGCGCAGACGGCTGTCCAGCTGCCGTGAGAGAGCCCTGCGGGCTGTGATGGGCGCTATGGCCAAGGGAACCGGGGCAGAGGGACAGAGGAGCGAGAAGGGCACACGGTTCTTTACAAAGGCTCGCGTAGAGCGAGGGAAACAGGAGTCAGTAATTAGAGTTCACCTGATGATTTGGTTGTGCGTATATTGGCGTGTCAAGTCTGGGTCTGCCTGTAACGGCTGGAAGAAGGCTGCTTTTATACTCATGGCGAGGGCCCCCGTCGTACGTCCGTACAGTTGCAGTGCCAAGAACTCTAAGCTAAGGAGTACCGCCGTCTGTCACATCCAAGCTAAGAAGTATCACCGCCCGACGCGGCGACTGCATAGTAACGCCCCTGGCCAACCAAGGGATGCACACAGTAGGCGTCAGGGTGAACGACCATACGTGGCCACTCACGAGATGCAGGTACGGGCAGGGTAGGCATCAGGGTAGGTTGTACACGCATGGTGGGGGTGTTCATACATGCACAAGGAGACCGGAGCATGAGCACAGGAGTCACGAGTCCCCCGGCCAGGAGGTGCATACTAGCGCAGCCGTGCTGGCGCGCACAAAGCACAGTGGAGGCATGTAACGAACTTTAAGCAGACATCGTGTGTTTCACGGCTGTGGGCTTCACGCTTTGCGCCCAGGGGTAAGGCGCCTCGTCCAGGGGCCCTCGCCTGAAAGCGCGGGACGCACGCGCGCGCTGACACCAACAGACACGGACCAAACCCTAAATATGGCATCGGGACGTATGCATAGAGGTTTGGGCGGGTGTGGTGTCTGTTGATACCCCAGATAGGCGCAACAGTACATTGCTTGATTGTGACTCAGAGCGAGCAGACTGATCCCCTGTGTGGAGGCAGCCCGCCGGGCGTACGCGGAACGCGTCCACGACATAATGTTTTTCGTTGTATAACCTGTAACACGTGCCTGTGTGAGATTGCATTGGTTACAAGAGGGACCTGCTGACGCAGTTCACGAGCCAGTGACGTGGAGAACGAACACCCTGCTCTGGACCCCAGGGGCGTGCCGCCTGTAGCGCCGTCGGCCTACTCTAGCTCTAGTAGGCTTGCTCAAGGGCTTGCTCCCATAGGACGCTCCTCCCGCCATACCGAACATGTTACTAGGTGCCATCACTCCACCTCCTCTTCCATTATGACACTTCGTGGTCTGTTCAGCTTCATACTTCCATCTGCTCTTCGCTCAATCCAAGGGTGGCCTGGCGAGACTCGGTCCCACCCCCTCGGTTTGGCACCAAGACACACATACGATTGTAACCTAGACCAGAAGTCTGCTATAACTTGCGATTTAATGCGCGCCATTACTGCGTTCCCATCGATCACTCCTTGCTCGTTCCTGGCTGCATATAGCAATCTCCTACCATATTCCATCGCCGAGGTTGCTGCCATGCAGACATCCCAGACAGCTTGTTCAATTGTATGATGCGGCTTAGTTGTCAGCCATAAGTGTTCCCGTAGGACAATCAAGTCAAGTAAGTCGTCCTCCTCATTAGCAAGAGCCGCCGTATCTTGGATGTGGACTCTCAATGTGTTAGCAACAGTGCATGATCCAAAATGGTGGTCTCTGTCTGTCCGCATAGTTGCTCCACATGGGCATTTGCGTTGCTGCCCCCTATGCATCGAGAAGCCCGAGAAGCCGCCAACCACCAGTCTCCAGTATGCCTCCTTCTGCTCTGCTTCCCACTTAACCTTCCACAGGCGTTCATACGTACTGTTGATCCGGTTTTGTCTTCATTTGAAACGACAGCAGTATGACTGAGTCCCTTTGCTTCACGTACAAACTCTACTTGCTTTTCCGACAGCTTTGCAAACGATTCCTCTAGCTGTAAGTACGTCGACTGTTTCACCGATACCGTTGCCAGGGGGATCGGAATCAGACCTCCACCGCCCATTCTCCATCCTAGACTACCAACAATATGATCAACCATGTCTCTTTCTAGCTCATGCATGTCACCGTTGTCTTCGCTCGCCGTCTGCCGTGCGGTGGTTGCCCACCCCTCAGGCAGGTGGTCAATAAGAGCCTGTTGAAGCGCGTCTATGCCGTTCTTGAGGGCGCGCGGAAGCCCATGTATTTCACTGACCCCTAGTAACCCGGTCGCAACAATGTCTTCCTTATATAGTCTTGTGCACTCGCTACGCACCCTGGGAGGGGGCCTGCCTGCTGCTGTTGACCCTCCTTCCTGTAATTTGTCTTTCATACGTGCAAAAGCGTCCAAAATCCTGACTGCATCCTTCACCGTGTTAATCGTCCCTAATCCACACACATCTGCAAACCCCTACCGCTACGCAGTACCCCGGCTTGCCCCCTCCCCCTGTCGCATTGCGCACCATTGCAGGCCAGGCATGACAGGAAATTAACCCCCGATCCCAGCTGTCGGGTATGGGCTCATTCCCAACTTCCGATTCCGCGCAGTCACAGTTGTGCGAACGGGGTGGGAGGGGGTTGCGGGGTTGGTATCAGGGGAGGGATTTGCGCGGGGAGGCGCCGGTGAACACAGTTGCGTTTGCCGAAGGTAAGCGAGCGCGGGCGGGGGCAAGGGCGGGGGCTGCGGGGCAGGGGACCGAGAGTTCGCACACGTTTTCGACAAATCCTCACCACGATAGTATGCACTGTTGATATCACAAAACTCAGCTCTGCTTATGCATCGCAATGAAGCACATGCATTGCGTTTCTGCTATCGCTGATCGGAGAGATCGCATGCGCTGCACTCGTAAACGTCCAAGTCTATATGTTTGCTTTGAAGAATATCGTCCGTGGAAATGCAAAGCCGATCGCGCTATCGAGCGCCGGGATCTTCCAACGCCTCCGATCCCTTCGCCTCTAGTCTTACATCTTCCTTGTGTTTTCGCAAAGTTATGCGTTGCTACAGACACATTGAAAGGCGTATTATTTGCACAAGAACTCTGGTTACGTTCGGGTTTCCCGACGTAACTGCACATAAAACTGGAATAACCGAGGGGGCCCGCCTGGGGACTCGATGCGACCGCAATGGCTTCCGCCCCTCCCCCTTCGTGTGAGTCTGCGTCGGCCTCCGCGCCGCTGGGACCTTGTCCCGAACCAGCACCCATTCCTAGCGTCAGATGATGTTGGAGGGGTTATCTTGGTAGGGCCAACAGCGGACTCGCCACCGGCCTCACCCTAGCTTGTCAGCTTAGGGACTCGCAAGAGGTAGTCTTACGACGCCGACCCACGGCTTAGGTGAGCAGCGCTAGCGTTTGCGGTGAGCCGGGCCTGGGGTTCCTCCCCTCTCCGGAGGCGAGGAGCATGGGGGTCATTCGGGGATCTCTCCTCGGGTGAGCGTGCGTGTCTCGTACGTTTTTGGGGCCCTGGCTAGTCCACGGCTGTCGTCCCACATGTAACCTCTATCAGCCAACCCGCCTTCTAGGGAAACCTCTACACCATATCTCTGCTTGAACTTTAAAACTGGGTTGCCCCATAATGGTGCCAGAGCTACCCACGGTCCCGCATTTAAACGCTCGGGGTGGATTATAGCCGGCTCTGGCAGATGCATCATCGCTGTACATGCCCTATCAATCAATGTGCAGTCCGTGCTCACAATTTTGCCTAGAATCACCGGCCTGTTCAGGGGCGGGTGCTTATGAGCTGTGAGAATTGCTAGTGGTTGTGCGGCAGGGTGATGCAGGCGAATGGCACTCTTCAGGTTGCATGCCCAGGGTGGTGTGTGAGGACAGAGCGCGTGCGTCACTCGGCTGAGGCTGCGGAAGCGACAGTAGAGCGGAAGCTTGCTGATCACGATACCGTATGTGTGTGATGGAGGCTGAATTA
Organism: Chlamydomonas reinhardtii; assembly: GCF_000002595.2. Taxonomy (NCBI): domain Eukaryota; kingdom Viridiplantae; phylum Chlorophyta; class Chlorophyceae; order Chlamydomonadales; family Chlamydomonadaceae; genus Chlamydomonas; species Chlamydomonas reinhardtii. The sequence continues at coordinate 3,114,279 of NC_057008.1, read as the reverse complement.
GCTTTTGAGAGATAAGTGCGGAAGCGTTGTTGAGTTAATCGAGATGCGTCTTACAGCGGAAGTCTGCGTGAACGGAGGCAGGGGCCGTGCTGCACGTGGGAGGACACGCTGCGGCGGGTAGAGAGAGGGAGAGAGGAGAAAGAGAGAGAGGAGCCCGTGACAGGCAGGGCCGTCACACGTAGGCACACGAGGGCTCGCTCGTGTTATTCACTCGCTCGCTGGGGAAGGCCAGAGAGCTGCCGTGGTCGTGCTGCAGTGGGGCGGCACGCTGCGGGAGAAGGAGCGTCTGCGGGAGAGGTTGGGAAGAGGGGAGAGGCGATGCAGGGCGCAGGTGACAGGACACGGCTGTCACACGTTCGTCCACGCGTCCTCCCCTGGTTCAGGAAGTCCGGGCCCGATCACGCCCTTCAGTTTCATTCACACGCAAGCTCCGAAGCACGCAGCTGTGCCTACGCCAAATGCCGCACCTACTTAGTGCCTCTGGACACGGCCGCATTGTCCGTGCCGGGAAGGCTAGCCACACTCTACGTGGGCCCAACCCAAAGCCCTATGCAGCACCTATGCCCGAGAGCCACACATGCATGCTCCACAATAGCGTGAGGGCTGAAGCCTTGTAGGAATTGTGACTATTGCGAGGTGGAAGGGCGAGTAGGAACACGTCCGCAGTAAATGAGTCGCAAGCCAAGGAAGTTCCGTGCCAGATACGAGGAGGGCCACCGCATTCAAAACGCCACCCCCACGCATCAAGTCCTCCGGCAAACCAGAGCCTAAAAGCTCCTTTCGGATGAATGTGGGCAATCGTTTGTCAACTCTGCTTAGGCCTGCCTCACAACAAGTTCACTGCACGCCCCTTCACCGCCACAGTACTCGACTGGCATGGAGCCGATTCACATGGCACACATGCAGACCAGATCAGGCGTGGCCAAGATCACCATTTCCGCTCTTCACGCACGCGCGAGCATGCGAGCAACTACTTAAATCCGTCCACATTCCTGTCGTGAACTGAGCAGCGTCAGCAGCACGCCGCCAGCACCTCACTTGCGCCCCCGTCGCAGCCTTCGCAGCATCGCCACTGCCCCCTGCCTTGTCTGTCAACTACTACTCCCCCGCCTTCCCTCCCCTCCTGGCTCCCGCCATCTCACTTTCAGGCCCTCCGTCACGTGCCCCAGCCACGTGCGCCCGGCCACCTCCAACCCTGGCCATTCAACCCAGGCCCTTCAACCCGAGCCCTTCAACAACAACACGGCCCTCCAACAGCCGGCTCACGGCACCACCTGAATCCAGCCGCCCGTGCTGCCCGCCTTCACGGGCTCGCCCGCCAGGTACGGCTCCACCACCGTACACAGCAGCTCCACCAGCGCTTCGTGTACGGCACCCGTACGGTTGCAGTTGACCAGGCGCGGCGTGCTGTTCACCTCCAGCAGCCACGGTTTACGGTGCTGGTCCAGCATGTAGTCGAATCCAAAGTAGTGGATCGCGCCGTCGTACGGCAGCACGTCGTACATTGCCGAAACCACGCTGTGCGTAGCGGCGCAGATGTGTGACAGTACTGCGTCGTACCCGGGCAGCTCGGCGTTGCCGTGTACCGCCACAACCGCGCCGCCCTGACTGATGTTCGTGCACTGCGCAGCGCGCGACAGGTCCTGCTGCCCCGCGCGTCCCTGGCCTGAGGCGCTGCTGCCCCCCTCGCCTCGCCTGCTGCTGTTGCCGCTGCTGCTGTTGCTGCCAGCAGTGGCAGCAGTAGCAGTGGCAGTAGCAGTGGCAGTGGCAGAAGCCGTGGATGGCGGCTGGACCAGTGGCGATGTGGCTATCCGCATGTAGAGGGTGCGGTGCAGCCAGGCGCGCCGGCCCGGCCCCATCACGACCAGCACACGCAAGTCGTACTTGTGGCTGCCGTTCCACAGCGCCATGCCCGGCACACACTGCTGGAACACGCCTCCCCCTCCCCCTCCCCCCTCAAATCCCACCGCTCCTCTCCCTCCCGCCGGTGATGCTGCTTCCCCGCTGCGCCCCGCAGCTGGCACCCCTCCAGCGGTCGTTGCCTCCGGCGACTCCGCTGCGTCGCTGGCGCCCTTTGATGTGATGGCTGCTGCATCCACCGCCGCTGCCTCCGCCGCCTGCAGCTCCTCTACCGGCAACTCCTCCAATGACGTGATGGGGAACACACCCTGGCCACGAGATGCCTTTGCTTTCTTGTAGAACCAGACAGTGCCTGGGGGGGAGGCAGCCATGGCTCGCCGGGCATCGGCGGGTGTGAAGACGGTGGGCGGGACGCAGTCCACCTTTGCGGCGGTCAGGCGCGAGAAGAGGCGCACTTTGTTGTGGAAGGCGCTGCGGGTGGGCTCGTCAAAGCGGCGCAGGATGCGGCCGCCGCTGCGCAGAGCAAGGGCACGGGGGGAGGGGCAGCAACATCGGTGCTAACTGGGGAGTTACGTTGAGCAGCAAGTGCTAGCAACATCCTGACCGCTTTCGATGCTAGCGCCGAGCTACGATGGCTCACAAGATGAGAAAAGGATCTCCATTTGATAACGCGCGCCTGCCGGACGCTGCAAAGGACGTTGCGACAGAATCGAACCCCAATCGAACTCACGCGCCAGCTTGCCGGAACTCCAGACCGTACTCTTCAACCTCTCGCTTATCGGTGTGCTCCCAGCACCCAACTCCACGAGCCGCAAAGGTGCCGACCCAAAGCGAGTAGTCGTCCCATTCCTCTTTCGAGGATACTATTTTTCCCCCGGGCGCTACTGGGAGCGAATAAAGGTATGAAGGCGTGCCTGAAGCCACTGTGCTACTGGCGGCCTGTGCCGACGACGCAGCTAAAATAGTTGCGGAACTGCTTGCGCGAGACCGCGCGCACACGGCAGCCCGCATAAGAGGTCCCCAGCAAGACAGGAGATGATAGTGGTGGGGTAACAACTATACTTCCGTCAGGTCGGATTCCCGCCAGCAGTTATCACACAGCATCACGTCGGAGTGGCCCAGCATCGGGTTTGGGCCCGCGTGTGAGCGTGTCCCCACACACCTTGCTGCCCCAGCCTGCGCAACAGTGCGGACGCCATCAGCCCAAGGCTGTGAAACTACCATGCATCCGTAAAGGTTGAGTTTCGCAGTAAGATACACAAAGTAGAAAGAGCTCCACCCACATGCGCGCGTCGGCCTTCCGTGGGCCTTCCCACAAACAAACGCCTGCAAAACGCCGCTTCCCCTCCGTATCCATTCATTGCCAAGATCTCACTCCGCAGCCTGTGCTCACACTCAGCCCGCGCTCGCTCAAATCTCCCCTTCTTTGCTTCCCCTTTGCTTTCACCTTTCACCTTTTTCACTCCGGCGCGCGGCCCAACAGCCGCAGCACGTCTCCCACCAGGTACAGCGAACCCGTGACCAGCACGTGCAAGTGCACGTGCAGGTGCGGGGGCGGGGGCGTTGCTGCTGGCGGGGCCGCCGGAGAACCCACCGGGCCGGCGGGGCGTGCTGCCACGGCCGCGGCTCGCAGCAGCTCCAGGGCCACAGGTAGCGACCCCGCCACAGCCACACGCGGCAGGCCCGGCAGCCTCGAGGCCCTGGTCGTCGTCGTGGTGGTGGACCCGGGCCCCAAGCAAGACGAGGCCGAGGACGAGGGCGAAGGCGAGGACGAGGCGGGGGAGGCGGAGGGCTGCGCTGCAGGTTCGCTGAGGCCTAACTCCTGGCTCCACACGCACAGCATGCGCTCCTGCCAGCTGAGGTCCGCAGAGGGCGATGCCGCCTGGGGCAGCACTGAAGGCTGTGGGTGTGACGCCGGCGCAGAGGCCGTGCCGGCTCCTGCCGCGGCTGCTCCCGCTCCCGCTCCTGCCCCCGGTCCCAGCAACACACCGCCCCCAGACAGCATGGGAGTAAACACCGCCGCCGCCAGCTCCACTGCTATTGCCGCGTCTGCGTTGCTGCTGCTGCTGCTGCTGCTGCTGCTGCCATTGCTGCTACTGCTGGTGCTACTACTGGTGCCGGCGCCGCTGGCCGCTGGGTGTGGCTGCAGTTGCACGCCTGCCTGCTGCAGCGACGCCGCCAGAGCCGGCAGTAGGGTGGCGGGGTCGCGGTCTCGCATGCAGTTGAACAACAGCACCGCCGCGTGTCGGCCTGCCTCGCCGCTGCTACTGCCACTGCCGCCACTGCTACTGCCGCCACTGCTGTTGCTGGTACTGCCACTGCTACTGCTGGTAGTGCTACTGCCGCAGGCCCGCTTCCGCAGCTCGGAGGCGAACCAGGCGGCGCAGGTGGCCATGCTCTCGGGCGTGTGGGCGCCGTCTAGGTAGAGCGTCAGGCGCCCGCCACTGCCGCCGGCGTCCTCAATGACCTGCGGCGGCGGTGGTGGGCAAGGTCGCAGACCCACAGCCGTCACGGCAGCCCAGCAGTGCCGCCCAGCTTCATTTCCCCAAGTGCCGAAAATGCCGCCGCAGCGCACACGATATGCGCAGCTCGCCCACACCTGGCTACGATGACAAGACTGCATTGACGCTTGCGCGCGTGCGTGCGTGCGCATACTCGTTACCCTTCTGCACCATGCGCTATGGTGCATGGTCAGAAACAAGTCACACATGTTACACGCACCTGGCTGCGGCCGGGCCAGCTGACGGATCGGAGCCCCCCCGCGTACTCGGCCGGAAGCTGCAGCCGGCTGCGGCCAAAAGGGGGGCGGGTGGAGGTTCAGGGTGGGGGTTGGAGCGTGTGTGTTTGCAGGGCGTATGTGTATGTGTGTGTTGCGGGGGGTAGTGTATCCAAATCGCAAAGAAACCAAAACCCAGAAGGGGCTTAGGGAAACAGGCGTGGACGGTAGCGAGGTGGATTTGGCACGGGTCTACCCAGTCTCTAAACACGGCCTCTCTCCGGGGATTTTGAGTTGCCGCCCGTCGTGTGGCCCCACAGCGGATGGAGAAAAAGTGGCTGCGAACCGTACTTGCTGCAACTCGCTCTCAAAGCCGGCATACCGTATGCGACGACACACGACCCAAGCCTCACTCACCTGACCGCAGCAGCACGCGCCGTGGCATCTGCGCCCTTCGGCCCACCGGGCAGCAGCACCAGCGCCCTGCCGGCAGCCGCCGCCGCCGCAGCCGCCACGGCGCCAGCGCCGGCACCGGAGGCGGCTGCCGCCGCCGCGGCTGTAGCAGCCGCGCCGTACTGTCGTTCCCACTCGGCCGCCAGTGCTACAGCCAGGGAGGCGTTGAGGCGCATGTGCTCCCCGCCCAGGCCCACCTGTACGGCAGGAGCAGCAGCAGCACCAGCTGGCATTTTATGTTCCAGATATCTCATACTAAGTATTGTGTGCTGTGTTACGCAAAATTAATCAAATACACGTCATTTTTGCCCATGCCGTCGTTGCGAATGTCGTCACAGCTTTCCATGGGGAAGGAAGGAGTTCAAAAGAAGCAGCTACGGCACCTCCTTACACCCACCAGGTCAGGTGCCGAGCTGCTGCTACTGCTGCTACTGCCTGCACCCGCCGCCAGGCTGTAGCGCTCCAGCGGCGGCGGCACGGATAGCGACGCGCCGACGCGGTCAGCCACCTCCTGCGTGTGAGTGACGGACCGCCGGGTTGCCGACACCACAGGAGATAACGCTCAGCCGGTGGTGACCGAAATAGATGCTGCTCGTGCATGTTTTTGTGCGTTGAATGCTCTAGAATGGCTTCCTGTTGACTACCGGTACCTCCCAGTCCCGCACCCCTCCCCCGCCTCCCACGCAAATCACATCACCACCCACACCACCTCCTACACCCTTTCCACTCCCCCACGCATTGTGCGACAGCCCACACCTCCGGTCCCCGCCCCGTCCCCCTCCCCCCACGCCCGCCCTCCCCCCCGCCGCCCCACCTGCAACGCCGCCATAGCCTCCTCCGGCTGCGGCACCGCCAGCACCGGCCGCCCCGGCTTCATCACGCCCGCCTTCTCACGAGCAATTTTCTGTGTGAGGCGTGCAACGGAGTCGAGCGGCGCGGTCAGCAAGTCAGCTCGCATGCTTATGTCGAGAAGCCGTTCTCTCTTCGTCGGCTCGCCTCCTACTATGCTCTAGTCCTTCCTGGTCGTCATCCCTTACCATCGTATCCCTTCTACCCTCGCCAGCAGTACCTCCCCCTCCCCCTAAACCATGCAATGTTTTTGCTGGGCTGGGGCACATAACCCAGCAACTCCCCCTCCCCCTCCCCCTCCCCCCCTCCTCCCTCCTCCCTCCCTCCCCCCCCTCACCGGCAGTGTGTCTCCCAGCAGCTCCATGTGGTCGAAGCCCAGGCTGGTCACCGCGGCGGCGGCCAGGGAGCAGCCGCGGGGGCCCACCACCGCGTTGGTGGCGTCCAGCCGCCCGCCGATGCCCACCTGCACGTGGTGGTGGTGGTGGTGGTGGTGGTGGTGGTGGTGGTGGTGGTGGTGGTGGTGGTGGTGGTGGTGGTGGTGGTGGTGGTGGTGGTGGTGGTGGTGGTGGTGGTGGTGGTGGTGGTGGTGGCGGTGATGGTGGTGGTGGGTGGGTAGAGGTGTACATCGGGCAGGGGATTACATGGTTACATGGTGTTGTAAGATGTGGCGTTGTAGCCGGGTGGTGGTGGGGAAAGCATGGTTCTCAGCCACACCGCTGGCGTCGGCTTGCTTTGCGCTCTTGCATGGGTGGCTCCTGCACACCCATCACTACCAGTTGCGCTTCCCTTTCTCTCTTTCCATCCTTCCCTCTTTCCAACCATCTTTTGCTCTTTCCCTTTCCCTTTCTCTTTTCCACCCGCCTTCGCCCTCTGCAGCACGCGCTCACCTCAAGCACCACCACCTGCGGCCGCAGCTCCGGAGGCCGGGCAAGGAACGCATCCATGGCTGCGGCAAGTCACGAATCATGACAGCAGCAGTCGCAAGTTGCTTGGTATCAACGTCTCATGCGCACGGGCAAAGCATTGGGCACACGCCCTATACCGCCCAGGCCGGTCTCATCGTATGCTCTCACAGCAGCAACCACGGGCGATATCCAACACAATCCTTAACCGTCAGACCATGTTAATCTATTCAGCTCCACCCCATTAGCGCTCACCCATGATTGTCATAAAGCTAAAGAAGCTGGGCATGCCCACCGCCGCCACCTGGCCGCTGGCGGGGCTGCCGCCGCCGCCACCAGCCGCCGCCGCCGTAGCCGCCGCCTGGGCGTCCCGTGCCGCCGCCGTACTCAGTGCGCCGTACACCCGCCAGAAGGAGGCGGCGAACTCAGCCCGGGGCAGCATGCGGCTGTGGGCGCGACCAGGTGTGTGTTTGGGGTGTGAGTGTGTGTATGAGAGAGAGAGGGGGGTTGGGGGTGTGGTTGCGGCAGGGGTTGGTGGCCTTGGGCGGCAGGCGATGGATGTGCTATTGCCTTATTGGAGGGGCACGCGGGCAAGGCTTCTTGGTGTGGGGACTGGCCGGCCGTCAACAGCCCCAAAAGCTACCAGTGCTGAATCTATATGAAAGGCTGGAAACCCTCCCTGGTTTGCCCTGCGCCAAAGCGCTTGCCCCATCCCTCCCAGGGCCGCCCCCGCCCCTTCTTGCACTGCCATCCCACAAGCTTCTCTCGTCTGTGTTTCCGCTTTACATCGCCTCCTTCGGTATCGACTTCGTCTTGCAGTCTTCAGTAGTGCATCTTGCACGGCCTCTGCAACCATCTGTGCAGCCCGGGCGGCGACATTTATCGCCGGCGCCGCTCGCCCTGCTGCTCCACGACGCCTCGGCCCCCATCCCATAAGTATTATCGCTGGCAACTAACGCCTCTGCCTGTCCTCCGCTCGTTTTCGTTGGTTTTGATTTAGTTTGGGCTGGTACTTGCAAACCCCCTTCTCTCTCTGAGGCCCCGAGGCCCTGCGCCCACCCGTCCAGCCGCAGTCGCTCCCTCACGTCCACCAGGTGTGGCGAGGTGTACAGCCCAGTGCGGTAGCCGGCGGCGCGCAGCAGCGACTCCACCATAGCACACGTGGAGCCCTGTGTGTGTGTGGCGGGGGGAGGGGGTCGGTGGGCAGTGGAGGGCTTGTTGGGGGAGGGCGGGTAGGGAAGGAGGAGGAGGGGTGGCGAAGGAGGACGACGGGTGGAGAAGGAGGAGGGGTGAAAAGCGGAGGGGTGGCAGGAGGCGTGGTAGCAGGAGGAGGGGGAGTACATGTATAGGATGGCACGACCTGTCATCAGATCCTAGGCCGCCGTGTGTAACCTCTGAGCCCACCTGCCCCTCGTGCCTGCCCCTGCACACACGGCACCACCGCCGGCAAACCCGTCCACAGGTCCTAGCCCTGCTACCCGCCCGCTGGTCCTAGGCTGCTACGGGTTCCCACAGCAAACAGCAGTGAGGACCCACCTTGCCCTTGGTTCCGGCCACGTGAATGAAGTTGAGGGAGGCAAGGCGCTCCGGGGTCAGTCCGACACGCTGTGAGTTAGGCATTGTGACGATCATTCAGTCAACCATTGCAGCAAAAGCAGGAGGGACGCCGGACACATCGCTACAGCGCATGAGTAACCAAAGAAACCCAACTAAACTAATTAACTGCTGCCCAGCATAGCAGCGAGCATTGCTCGCACACACGCACACCTGCAGGTGCACGGGCATGTACTCGTACGCGTCCCGCCACCCGCCCGGCGCGTTGGGGCGGCCCTTGGTCGCCGCCATTGCCCCCAGCAGCTCCACCACCTCAGCCCACTCTGCGTCACTGATGGTGCCAGCATCATTGCGGTTTGCAGTGGCAGTGGCAGCGGTGGCAGCGGTGGTGGTGGTGGTGGTATAGGTGGCGTCATCGGCGCCACGTCCGCTGCTACTGCCGGCGCCGGCGCTGCAGCTAGAGCTGTGGCTCAGGTGCCTGCTGTTGAGGCCGGCGCTGCTGGTAGCGCCGTGGCCTGCGTGGCTATGTGTAGCATGGCTTGTTGCTGGCGTAGCTGGCGTGGCGTTTGCGGCTGTGTTGTTGAACAGCCCCCGAGCGGCGGCGAGCGGCGCTGGCCCGCCCAGGCCGAGCCCTCGTCGCGCCAGCCCGCGAGGTACAAGAAGGCATGGTCGAAGCAAAGCGCTTGCCCACATGACGGTATCCGTATGTTTTGATAAGCCAGAAGCTACCTACAGCGAGCTCCAATTTGCAATTCCGGTCAGCCCAAGGTGCCGTGCAAACAAGAGTAAATTCTGTTGATATTTTGCAGCTTATGATTGAGCGCACAGGTTTTATGATGGTTCGGAGCAACGTTGGGCAAACCGATATCGCCGGCTCGCTCAATTCCACTGCATACGTGCTGTGAACCTCAGGTATCCATGCATTTTATGTTGAGACCCCTAGATAGCATTCGTGTTTCTGCAGCGCGCGGCATGCGAGCAGGGCTTGGTCCAAATGCACATGCAGTTGGCAGCCAGGGGAGGGTTGGCGCCCATCCGCCCCCCGTACGATAACGCCCTTAGGGTTCCGCCCTAGGGTTCCCAGCTATGTGTATGCGAAAAATAATTAGCAAGACAGGACAGGATGGCCTGAGGTTTGTTGGTTAGCTGGCTCCTGCCTACTATGCACAAGCCAGGATTTGGCGGCATGGCACGGCACGGCTATTCTGCCTTCTGCACACTATCCTGAACTGTCTCACTGCCTGCCTGTCATGTCCTAGGATACAGAGGCATGCATAGCCTTTTTACTGGTGCTGAAGAATACAGGACCTATGAGCCTTCCTACCCCCCCCCCGCCCCCGTTACCGGTGAAAGGCCGCAGCATGCATCAGCGATGGGGACCACTGTTTGACCGGTGCTCAAGTGACGCAGCGCCCACCACATCCACACGGAACACATGCTTATAAGTGCGTGTATAGGTGCCCAAATATGGCGCTAAAGCTTCTCCCAGAAGACTTGAGCGATGTGCCGCCGCACCTTGCAGGTAATTTCCTTTCTGTTTCTTCAAATAACTACTCATACCTAAATGGTCAAGCAAATAAAAGTAAAGGCTCGTCCTTTGCTCTCAGCAGCAAACGCGCAATTGCTCGCGGCGGCAGCTCGCTAACAACGCAGCCGCGGGCCACTGGCAGGAATGCTGGACGCAGAGGCTTGCGATTGAACTCGATAGCGCCGACTATGGCTGCCGACGAAGGGCCAGCCTCTCCCCCGCCGGCCATCCGTGTGCACTCACACGGTACCTCCTCTACGCCTGCTCGCTCGCAGACCGCTATGAAGCCCAGGCGGGCAAGTACTGGGACATGTTCTACAGGCGCAATACCACAAAATTCTTTAAGGACCGGCACTACCTGCACAAGGGTGAGGAGTGCAAGGGCCCAGGATGGTAGTACCGTTTCAACACTTGAGTAATACAGATGCGGGGCGCGGCGGGCGGGTAGGTAGGAATGGCTGAGAAGGCCGAGGCGACCAGCCGCGCGGAGCCGGAGCCAGACACGGCTGCATGGGCTGCCACGTGCCGTGGGCAGGTACGGGCTCAGCCCGAAAGTAATGCACACGCGCGCATGGTTCTTAATGAAGCAGGAGTGGAGACGCCGCAAGACAGCCTGTCGCCGATGACACAGTGGCCACCGTACCCAGCGTTTGCCCAGGTCAACCACCGACCACGCACGCACCGCTACGCTAAACCGCCACTCCCTCCTCCTACCCCCCTCCTCCTCGTTCCCCCTTTTCACTCGCACACAGAGTTTCCGGACCTGGCTGCCGGGCCCGCCACTCTGCTGGAGGTGGGGTGCGGCGTAGGCAACACCGTGTTCCCCCTGCTGGAGGTGAGGGGGCGGCAGGTGGTTGGGGGTTGGCGGTTGGGGGCCGGTTGGGGGGTGGGGTGGATTGGGGTGGCGTGGGTGGGATGGGATGGGGTGGGCGTTGGGGTGGAGTGGCGTGTGGGGGTGGGGCGGGGCGTGTGGAGTGGGGCGGGGGGTGGGGTAGGGGTGGGTGGGGTGGCGGGTGGGATGGGGCGGGGGCGATT
>NC_057008.1:3002563-3103282 GCF_000002595.2 Chlamydomonas reinhardtii | reverse complement strand
GCTTAGGGAAACAGGCGTGGACGGTAGCGAGGTGGATTTGGCACGGGTCTACCCAGTCTCTAAACACGGCCTCTCTCCGGGGATTTTGAGTTGCCGCCCGTCGTGTGGCCCCACAGCGGATGGAGAAAAAGTGGCTGCGAACCGTACTTGCTGCAACTCGCTCTCAAAGCCGGCATACCGTATGCGACGACACACGACCCAAGCCTCACTCACCTGACCGCAGCAGCACGCGCCGTGGCATCTGCGCCCTTCGGCCCACCGGGCAGCAGCACCAGCGCCCTGCCGGCAGCCGCCGCCGCCGCAGCCGCCACGGCGCCAGCGCCGGCACCGGAGGCGGCTGCCGCCGCCGCGGCTGTAGCAGCCGCGCCGTACTGTCGTTCCCACTCGGCCGCCAGTGCTACAGCCAGGGAGGCGTTGAGGCGCATGTGCTCCCCGCCCAGGCCCACCTGTACGGCAGGAGCAGCAGCAGCACCAGCTGGCATTTTATGTTCCAGATATCTCATACTAAGTATTGTGTGCTGTGTTACGCAAAATTAATCAAATACACGTCATTTTTGCCCATGCCGTCGTTGCGAATGTCGTCACAGCTTTCCATGGGGAAGGAAGGAGTTCAAAAGAAGCAGCTACGGCACCTCCTTACACCCACCAGGTCAGGTGCCGAGCTGCTGCTACTGCTGCTACTGCCTGCACCCGCCGCCAGGCTGTAGCGCTCCAGCGGCGGCGGCACGGATAGCGACGCGCCGACGCGGTCAGCCACCTCCTGCGTGTGAGTGACGGACCGCCGGGTTGCCGACACCACAGGAGATAACGCTCAGCCGGTGGTGACCGAAATAGATGCTGCTCGTGCATGTTTTTGTGCGTTGAATGCTCTAGAATGGCTTCCTGTTGACTACCGGTACCTCCCAGTCCCGCACCCCTCCCCCGCCTCCCACGCAAATCACATCACCACCCACACCACCTCCTACACCCTTTCCACTCCCCCACGCATTGTGCGACAGCCCACACCTCCGGTCCCCGCCCCGTCCCCCTCCCCCCACGCCCGCCCTCCCCCCCGCCGCCCCACCTGCAACGCCGCCATAGCCTCCTCCGGCTGCGGCACCGCCAGCACCGGCCGCCCCGGCTTCATCACGCCCGCCTTCTCACGAGCAATTTTCTGTGTGAGGCGTGCAACGGAGTCGAGCGGCGCGGTCAGCAAGTCAGCTCGCATGCTTATGTCGAGAAGCCGTTCTCTCTTCGTCGGCTCGCCTCCTACTATGCTCTAGTCCTTCCTGGTCGTCATCCCTTACCATCGTATCCCTTCTACCCTCGCCAGCAGTACCTCCCCCTCCCCCTAAACCATGCAATGTTTTTGCTGGGCTGGGGCACATAACCCAGCAACTCCCCCTCCCCCTCCCCCTCCCCCCCTCCTCCCTCCTCCCTCCCTCCCCCCCCTCACCGGCAGTGTGTCTCCCAGCAGCTCCATGTGGTCGAAGCCCAGGCTGGTCACCGCGGCGGCGGCCAGGGAGCAGCCGCGGGGGCCCACCACCGCGTTGGTGGCGTCCAGCCGCCCGCCGATGCCCACCTGCACGTGGTGGTGGTGGTGGTGGTGGTGGTGGTGGTGGTGGTGGTGGTGGTGGTGGTGGTGGTGGTGGTGGTGGTGGTGGTGGTGGTGGCGGTGATGGTGGTGGTGGGTGGGTAGAGGTGTACATCGGGCAGGGGATTACATGGTTACATGGTGTTGTAAGATGTGGCGTTGTAGCCGGGTGGTGGTGGGGAAAGCATGGTTCTCAGCCACACCGCTGGCGTCGGCTTGCTTTGCGCTCTTGCATGGGTGGCTCCTGCACACCCATCACTACCAGTTGCGCTTCCCTTTCTCTCTTTCCATCCTTCCCTCTTTCCAACCATCTTTTGCTCTTTCCCTTTCCCTTTCTCTTTTCCACCCGCCTTCGCCCTCTGCAGCACGCGCTCACCTCAAGCACCACCACCTGCGGCCGCAGCTCCGGAGGCCGGGCAAGGAACGCATCCATGGCTGCGGCAAGTCACGAATCATGACAGCAGCAGTCGCAAGTTGCTTGGTATCAACGTCTCATGCGCACGGGCAAAGCATTGGGCACACGCCCTATACCGCCCAGGCCGGTCTCATCGTATGCTCTCACAGCAGCAACCACGGGCGATATCCAACACAATCCTTAACCGTCAGACCATGTTAATCTATTCAGCTCCACCCCATTAGCGCTCACCCATGATTGTCATAAAGCTAAAGAAGCTGGGCATGCCCACCGCCGCCACCTGGCCGCTGGCGGGGCTGCCGCCGCCGCCACCAGCCGCCGCCGCCGTAGCCGCCGCCTGGGCGTCCCGTGCCGCCGCCGTACTCAGTGCGCCGTACACCCGCCAGAAGGAGGCGGCGAACTCAGCCCGGGGCAGCATGCGGCTGTGGGCGCGACCAGGTGTGTGTTTGGGGTGTGAGTGTGTGTATGAGAGAGAGAGGGGGGTTGGGGGTGTGGTTGCGGCAGGGGTTGGTGGCCTTGGGCGGCAGGCGATGGATGTGCTATTGCCTTATTGGAGGGGCACGCGGGCAAGGCTTCTTGGTGTGGGGACTGGCCGGCCGTCAACAGCCCCAAAAGCTACCAGTGCTGAATCTATATGAAAGGCTGGAAACCCTCCCTGGTTTGCCCTGCGCCAAAGCGCTTGCCCCATCCCTCCCAGGGCCGCCCCCGCCCCTTCTTGCACTGCCATCCCACAAGCTTCTCTCGTCTGTGTTTCCGCTTTACATCGCCTCCTTCGGTATCGACTTCGTCTTGCAGTCTTCAGTAGTGCATCTTGCACGGCCTCTGCAACCATCTGTGCAGCCCGGGCGGCGACATTTATCGCCGGCGCCGCTCGCCCTGCTGCTCCACGACGCCTCGGCCCCCATCCCATAAGTATTATCGCTGGCAACTAACGCCTCTGCCTGTCCTCCGCTCGTTTTCGTTGGTTTTGATTTAGTTTGGGCTGGTACTTGCAAACCCCCTTCTCTCTCTGAGGCCCCGAGGCCCTGCGCCCACCCGTCCAGCCGCAGTCGCTCCCTCACGTCCACCAGGTGTGGCGAGGTGTACAGCCCAGTGCGGTAGCCGGCGGCGCGCAGCAGCGACTCCACCATAGCACACGTGGAGCCCTGTGTGTGTGTGGCGGGGGGAGGGGGTCGGTGGGCAGTGGAGGGCTTGTTGGGGGAGGGCGGGTAGGGAAGGAGGAGGAGGGGTGGCGAAGGAGGACGACGGGTGGAGAAGGAGGAGGGGTGAAAAGCGGAGGGGTGGCAGGAGGCGTGGTAGCAGGAGGAGGGGGAGTACATGTATAGGATGGCACGACCTGTCATCAGATCCTAGGCCGCCGTGTGTAACCTCTGAGCCCACCTGCCCCTCGTGCCTGCCCCTGCACACACGGCACCACCGCCGGCAAACCCGTCCACAGGTCCTAGCCCTGCTACCCGCCCGCTGGTCCTAGGCTGCTACGGGTTCCCACAGCAAACAGCAGTGAGGACCCACCTTGCCCTTGGTTCCGGCCACGTGAATGAAGTTGAGGGAGGCAAGGCGCTCCGGGGTCAGTCCGACACGCTGTGAGTTAGGCATTGTGACGATCATTCAGTCAACCATTGCAGCAAAAGCAGGAGGGACGCCGGACACATCGCTACAGCGCATGAGTAACCAAAGAAACCCAACTAAACTAATTAACTGCTGCCCAGCATAGCAGCGAGCATTGCTCGCACACACGCACACCTGCAGGTGCACGGGCATGTACTCGTACGCGTCCCGCCACCCGCCCGGCGCGTTGGGGCGGCCCTTGGTCGCCGCCATTGCCCCCAGCAGCTCCACCACCTCAGCCCACTCTGCGTCACTGATGGTGCCAGCATCATTGCGGTTTGCAGTGGCAGTGGCAGCGGTGGCAGCGGTGGTGGTGGTGGTGGTATAGGTGGCGTCATCGGCGCCACGTCCGCTGCTACTGCCGGCGCCGGCGCTGCAGCTAGAGCTGTGGCTCAGGTGCCTGCTGTTGAGGCCGGCGCTGCTGGTAGCGCCGTGGCCTGCGTGGCTATGTGTAGCATGGCTTGTTGCTGGCGTAGCTGGCGTGGCGTTTGCGGCTGTGTTGTTGAACAGCCCCCGAGCGGCGGCGAGCGGCGCTGGCCCGCCCAGGCCGAGCCCTCGTCGCGCCAGCCCGCGAGGTACAAGAAGGCATGGTCGAAGCAAAGCGCTTGCCCACATGACGGTATCCGTATGTTTTGATAAGCCAGAAGCTACCTACAGCGAGCTCCAATTTGCAATTCCGGTCAGCCCAAGGTGCCGTGCAAACAAGAGTAAATTCTGTTGATATTTTGCAGCTTATGATTGAGCGCACAGGTTTTATGATGGTTCGGAGCAACGTTGGGCAAACCGATATCGCCGGCTCGCTCAATTCCACTGCATACGTGCTGTGAACCTCAGGTATCCATGCATTTTATGTTGAGACCCCTAGATAGCATTCGTGTTTCTGCAGCGCGCGGCATGCGAGCAGGGCTTGGTCCAAATGCACATGCAGTTGGCAGCCAGGGGAGGGTTGGCGCCCATCCGCCCCCCGTACGATAACGCCCTTAGGGTTCCGCCCTAGGGTTCCCAGCTATGTGTATGCGAAAAATAATTAGCAAGACAGGACAGGATGGCCTGAGGTTTGTTGGTTAGCTGGCTCCTGCCTACTATGCACAAGCCAGGATTTGGCGGCATGGCACGGCACGGCTATTCTGCCTTCTGCACACTATCCTGAACTGTCTCACTGCCTGCCTGTCATGTCCTAGGATACAGAGGCATGCATAGCCTTTTTACTGGTGCTGAAGAATACAGGACCTATGAGCCTTCCTACCCCCCCCCCGCCCCCGTTACCGGTGAAAGGCCGCAGCATGCATCAGCGATGGGGACCACTGTTTGACCGGTGCTCAAGTGACGCAGCGCCCACCACATCCACACGGAACACATGCTTATAAGTGCGTGTATAGGTGCCCAAATATGGCGCTAAAGCTTCTCCCAGAAGACTTGAGCGATGTGCCGCCGCACCTTGCAGGTAATTTCCTTTCTGTTTCTTCAAATAACTACTCATACCTAAATGGTCAAGCAAATAAAAGTAAAGGCTCGTCCTTTGCTCTCAGCAGCAAACGCGCAATTGCTCGCGGCGGCAGCTCGCTAACAACGCAGCCGCGGGCCACTGGCAGGAATGCTGGACGCAGAGGCTTGCGATTGAACTCGATAGCGCCGACTATGGCTGCCGACGAAGGGCCAGCCTCTCCCCCGCCGGCCATCCGTGTGCACTCACACGGTACCTCCTCTACGCCTGCTCGCTCGCAGACCGCTATGAAGCCCAGGCGGGCAAGTACTGGGACATGTTCTACAGGCGCAATACCACAAAATTCTTTAAGGACCGGCACTACCTGCACAAGGGTGAGGAGTGCAAGGGCCCAGGATGGTAGTACCGTTTCAACACTTGAGTAATACAGATGCGGGGCGCGGCGGGCGGGTAGGTAGGAATGGCTGAGAAGGCCGAGGCGACCAGCCGCGCGGAGCCGGAGCCAGACACGGCTGCATGGGCTGCCACGTGCCGTGGGCAGGTACGGGCTCAGCCCGAAAGTAATGCACACGCGCGCATGGTTCTTAATGAAGCAGGAGTGGAGACGCCGCAAGACAGCCTGTCGCCGATGACACAGTGGCCACCGTACCCAGCGTTTGCCCAGGTCAACCACCGACCACGCACGCACCGCTACGCTAAACCGCCACTCCCTCCTCCTACCCCCCTCCTCCTCGTTCCCCCTTTTCACTCGCACACAGAGTTTCCGGACCTGGCTGCCGGGCCCGCCACTCTGCTGGAGGTGGGGTGCGGCGTAGGCAACACCGTGTTCCCCCTGCTGGAGGTGAGGGGGCGGCAGGTGGTTGGGGGTTGGCGGTTGGGGGCCGGTTGGGGGGTGGGGTGGATTGGGGTGGCGTGGGTGGGATGGGATGGGGTGGGCGTTGGGGTGGAGTGGCGTGTGGGGGTGGCGGGGTTCGGGTGGGGTGGCGGGTGGGATGGGGGTGGGGTGGGGCGGGGCGGGTGGGGTGGGGCGGGGGATGGGGTGGCGGGTGGGGTGGGGCGGGGTGGGGTGGGGCGGCGGGTGGGGTAGGGGTGGGGCGGGACGGGATGGGGTGGGGCGGGGGCGATTGGGCAGTTGGGCGCATTGGCGGGAGGTAAATGGGCACGGTGCGGGAGGAGATAGTCGTGGCGGGAGTAGGGTACGTCTTGCGGGTTCTGGACTGAAGGGATGGATGTGTGGCGGCTGAGGGGGAAGCGCCTGCTCAACAGCGGGAGGGCCTGGAGGCGGAGGGAGGGCATGCTGGAGGTGAGGGGGCGGCAGGTGGTGGGGTTTGGGGGGGTGGGGGGTGGGGGGCGGCAGGTGGAGGGGATAGGGTGGGTTTGGGTGGGGTGGGTTGGGTTGGGTGGGGGCTTGGGGGCGGGTGGGGGGGGGGCGGCGGGTGGGATGGGGGTGGGGCGGGTGGGGGGGGGGCCGGGGATGAGGTGGGGTGGGGGTGGCAGGGGGGTGGGGTTGCGTGTGGAGTGGGGCGGGGCGGGGCGGGTGGGATGGGGGTGGGGTGGGGTGGGGCGGGGCGGGTGGGGTGGGGGTGGGGGTGGGGCGGGGCGTGTGGAGTGGGGCGGGGGGTGGGGTAGGGGTGGGTGGGGTGGCGGGTGGGATGGGGCGGGGGCGATTTGGCGGTTGGTTGGGTTGGCGGGGGAGGGGAAGGCCAATATGCACGGTGCATGAGAAAAACGTCGTGGCGGGTCGGGAGTAGGGTACGTCTTGCGGGGTCTGGACTGACGGGATGCATGTGAGGCGGTTGAGGGAGGAGCGCCTGCCCGACAGAGGGAGTCTGGGGCCCGCCCGGGTATTTTGACACGGCCCTTGCAGTCACTGCCTCCCTGACTCCCCAGCACCCCGCTACCAAGCTACTACAATACATTACTGAGTGCACCCCCACTCCCCTCCAATCACCGTCTACACTCTCGAACACGCGAGACTACTACATAATTTTCCTTCGTGCATCCCCGAGCCCCGCCACTCATCTCCGCCTTTCCCAACCTTTCCCAACCTTTCCCAACCTCAAACACGCTGCCAACAGATCAACCCGGCGCTGCGCGTGCACTGCTGCGACTTCGCCACGTCAGCCATAGAGCTGGTGCGATCCAACCCGGCGTACGGCGTGTCGCGGCCCGAGGGCGGTGCCGTACACGGGTTCGTGGCGGACATAACCCGCGACTACCTGGCAGCCCCCGCCGACCCGGCCCTGGGCCCGCTGGCGCAGCCGGGGCCGTACGGCGGGTGTGGCGTGCCGGAGGCGGGGTGAGTGGGCGGGGGCACAGGTCACGCCGGGCGTGGTCGGGCGTGGTCGGTAACACCTGGCAGCGCCGCCCATGCAGCTTAT
Organism: Chlamydomonas reinhardtii; assembly: GCF_000002595.2. NCBI lineage: Eukaryota > Viridiplantae > Chlorophyta > Chlorophyceae > Chlamydomonadales > Chlamydomonadaceae > Chlamydomonas > Chlamydomonas reinhardtii. The sequence goes on along the minus strand of NC_057008.1, from coordinate 3,095,861 downwards.
GACTGCTCGTGTGAGTGGCCGGGCGGCGGACGGTTGCGGCGGCGATTGCGGTTACGGTTGTGGCGTGCTCAGGAATGGTTGTGGGGTTGGTGGTGTGGTCTCGAGTGGTTGTACTAGTGCCGCTGCAAGGCAACACACAATCAAGACCTCGCACGTGCGTGGCTCGGACACACACACACACACACACACACACACACACACTCCCCTCCAAACACACACACAGGTGTGATCTGGCCACCATGATCTTCGTACTGTCCGCCATCCACCCACAGCGCATGGCGGCGGTGAGTACGGCAACAACTGAAGTGAAGTGAAGTGAAGTGACGGGACGTCACGTGAAGGGTTTGGGTGGTGCTGGGTGACAGGGGGGGGGGTCCTGGGGCGCTGGACAATTCTCCATCTGTGTTCACATCGGCACTTTGAACGCAAAGTAATGTACAATCTCCGTCGTGCATGGACTGCTATTCCCTTGTTTGCTGCCCGTGCCTCCTTTTCTCCTGCCTGTAGTCGAACACCCAGTCCCGCACCTGTACCCCCCTCCCCTCCCCTCGCTTTCGTTGGTTTTGATTTAGTTTGGGCTGGTATTTACAACCCCCCTCCCCGCCCTTCCCCTCCCCCAACATGAACGTCTGCCCGCCCTGCCTTAACCATTCATGAATGCAACCCTCTCCCCCCTCCCAGGCGGTTCACAACGTGGCTCGCTGCCTGCGGCCCGGCAGCGGCCGACTGCTGTTTCGGGACTACGCCGAGGGAGACCTGGCACAGGTGGGGGTCGGAGGGGGGGGAGGAGGGGGAGGGGAGGAGGGGCGGGGGGGGGAGACCTGGCGCAGGTGGGGGCGGGGGTTACATTCGTGATACACATCTTTCGCGTGCAGCGGCTAACTCCCCCTTAGCGTAGTTTTGAGCTGGTATCTACACACACACCTCACACCACATGCACCCGCACCCGCTCAGGAGCGGCTTGCGGGCGGCGACCGGCCCAAGCGCCTGGCCCACAACTTCTACGTGCGCGGCGACGGCACCCGCTGCTACTACTTCGCGCAGGTGTGTGTGGGGGGGGCGGGGGGGCTGTGTGCGCGTGGGGTGGATCGTGTGTGTGTGGTGGTGGGGGGCGGGGGGGGGGTGTGCGTGGGTGAGTGGGTGGGTCGTGGGTGGGGGGGGGGGTCCGTGTGCGGTGTTGGCGTCGGCGGGGGGGGGGGTGACGTCGTGGGTTGACGTCGGGGGCCGGGGCTGTGACATCGCGGGGGGAGGCGCTGTGGCGTGGGGTCTTCCAGGGTGAGGTCGAGCATGTGTGGGGAGCAAGTCACGGAGCGAGTCGAACTGGCCTCAGTGACAGGTCAGTTGCTGCGGGCCCACACACGGGCCAGTCGTGGACTCTGCCGGCCCTGCTGGACTGGCGTTTGGCGCTTTTCAGTCCCACACACACACGCACACATGCGCTCAACTCGCTCGCCTTCGCTGCATGCGCGCCGCCCTCCTCCCTCCTTTCATCTCCTCCCTCCTTTCACCTCCTCCCTCCTCACCTCACCTCACCTCACCTCACACCATTGCAGGAGGAGGTGGTGGGCCTGTTCGCCTCGGCCGGCTTCTCCTGCGACGCCGTGACGCTGCACGAACGCACCGTGGTCAACCACAAGCGCGACATCGCAATGGACCGCCGCTGGCTGCAGGTGGGGGGGCGGGAGGGAGGTGAGGGAGGGGGTGTGTGTGGGGGGGGGGGGGGGCGTTGCAAGATCAGAAGCACTGGGAACAGGATATCAGCAGGCAGGGATCAGGGGACAGCAAGTATATTACCGCGGCGCTGCGCGTAGGGGCGAGGGGGCGGAGAGGGCGGGAGGGTGTGAGTGGGTGCGGGTGGGTGCGGGTGGGCGGGCGGGCGGAGGGGGGCGGTTAGGAGGTTAATCAGGTGGGAGCTGCGTGGGTGGGTGGGCTGGCTGGGTGGGTGTGTGGACGTGGCGCACGTGAATGAATGGGAGGACGTGGTCGGACGTGGCTCAGGTGGGCGAGTGCCTCTGCCCCGCGCAAAGGGAAACGGTTGGGACGCATGCGGTTTCCATTCCACCAGCACCAATGCGCCAACCGCCGCAACCACACTACCGATATTGATGACGTCTCGCACACAGATCATCTTCACGCTCCGGGAGTATGTGCCGCCGCCGCTGCCGCTGCGGCAGCTGCTCGACCTGCCGCCGCCCCTGCACGCCGCCACCGCCGCCGCCGCCGCCACCGCCGCCGCCGCCGCCGCCGCCGCGTCTGCCCACACGGCGCATGGCGCCAACGTCAACGGCGCCCACGACCGCGCCAGCAGCAGTGGCAGCGGCGGCAGTGGAGGCGGCGGCGGCGGCGCCATGGATGTGGATGCCGGGGATGGGCATGCGGCTGTAGCAGGCGGCGCCGCCGCTGCCGCCACGGAGGCTGTAGCAGGGGCTGTAGCGGCAGCGGACCCAGTGCTGCCTGGCGGACTTACGCCGGGGAGCTGGCTGACGGGGGCGGCGGGGCGGCTGGCGTCACACCTGGCGGCGGGGCCGGGTGCGTGTGTGCGCATTTGTGCGTGTATGTGTGTAGCAATACAAAGCTTGCCCGTGTGTGCGTGTATGTCTTCGGAATACTTGTTTGTGGGTGCGTGCGTAAGCGTATGACTGCGACAAAGAGGCCAAAGCGTGTGGGAAGTGCAAAGTGCGTGTGTGCGCGGGCGTGTGTGCGTGTCACATGCAGTGCTCAGGCTTGCCGCCCTTCCTCCCTGCCTCCCCTACACCCCACACACCGACACACACGCACACACACACACATACTTCTTTTTCTTGTTTTTCATCACACACACATACACATTGACACACACACACACACACATTGACACACACACACACACACACGCACACACACACAGGCCTGCCCAGCGGTCGCGCGCTGCTGCCCGACTCGCTGGACGCCGCCGACGACCTCTGCGCCGAGCTGTCACCCTCGCGACACGGCGGCGGCGGCAGTAGCAGCGCCGGCGGGGATGGCGGCTGTAGCAGCAGCGGCCACGGCCACGGCTACAGCTACAGCCACGGGGGTCACCAACCGCACCCACACCAGCGCAGCCCGCTCAGTGGCGGACTGGGGGCGGGGTTGAGCCCGGCGGCGGCGGCGGCGGCGGCGGGGTGCACTGGCGGCAGCGGCGGCGGCGGCGGCAGCAATGGTCAGCAGGTGGCGGCGGCGCGGTCCGCTGCTGCAGGGAGAGGGGCGGCAGCGGCGGCGGGGTTTGCGGGTGCTGCTACTGCTGGCGGCGGCGGCGGTGGCGGCGGCGGTGGCGGCGGCGGCGGCGCGGAGGAGGGGGATGCTATGCAAGTGGATGGCGGAGCGGGGCGGTCGCTCGAGCGCGAGCTCGAGGTGAGCGGGCGGATTTTTAGGTCTTGCAACTTTGACGTCTACTCGAATTAGCGGAGATGGTTACACTACGACTCCGAGCGAAACGTAGCAGGCCCTCCTTCAGCAGCAGCTGACAGCTGAGGCATCTCGCCTTCGAGTGAGCCGCTGCATACCCCCGCTCGTTTTCGTTGGCTTTGGTTTAGTTTGGGATGGCATTTACAACCCCCCACACCCCTCACCCGATGCACGCACGCCTCACACTTCATGGGTTCTGGGTTGGCAATGCTTTTAATTGGGATTGGATTGAACTACCCCACACGCACGCATCGTCGGTAACGCTTGCTGTTCCCAAAGATTGTCTACCGTCTACCACTTCCTTAACTACCGTACCGTAATCATGAATGTCACTCCACGCACGCACGCATCACAGGCCGAATTCTTCGCCACCATCGGCCGCAACAGCGCAGAGGTATGTGTGTGCGTGTGTGTTGGGGGGGGGGGGGTGGAGCTCACCCGGCAGGCGGGGCGGGGTGGGGTGGGTTCACTTTGAACCGATCTCGTAAGGAAACAGCCGCGCTGCAAGGAGGAACTGCAGCCGCACATGCGAGCTGTTATGACGATGACGATAGGTAGTCGGGCGGGGGGGCGCGGGTCGGGGGGGTTGTAAATACCAGCCCAAACTAAACCAAAACCAACGAAAACGAGCGGAGCGCAGGCATGGGGCGGGGGGGGCGGGGGGGGGCTCAGCCGGGTACTGCACGTTGTCCGTGTGCCCCTCCCTGAGCGATCGAGCCCGACCCACACGCTGTGCACCGTAGCACCCTTCGTTTGGCGTTTGCGCCCCTCACCCGCCCCTGGATCTCGCGCCCGTGTGTTGCCGTACGCCCGTACTGTGTAGGTGGCGGCTGAGGAGGTGGCGGCGGCGGGCGCGGCGCTGTCGCGGGTGCGGCTGGTTGACGTGGCAGACGTGGCGGCGGCGCGGCTGGCGGCGGCGGCGGCGGCGGGAGCGGCAGCGGCAGCCGGCGGCGGGGCTACTGCCAGCGGCCTGCAGCAGCAGCAGCAGCAGCAGCAGCAGGGGCAGGGGCACGTGGCGGCGGCTGTAGCCGTTCCGGTGGAGGCGGAGGTGGAGGTGGCGGCGGGTGTGGGCTTCCGATGCCTGCTGCGGCCCGACCTGGCTACAGGTGGGCGTGGGACGCAAGCGGCAGGGGCGGCGAATGGGTGTTGGGGTGGGGTCGTGTGGGGTGGGGTGGGGTTGCAAAGATTGGTACAGAGAAGTGTAGCGAAGTAGGCAGCAGGCGTGAGGGCGGGGGCGGGGTGTTTGGGTCAGGTGGTGTGCGGGCTGCGGTCTATGTCTATGTGGGCCAGGAACGTCTTCATCGCGCTTCTGTCGCTTCTGTGCTGCGTTTGCCGCCCAGTACGGCTGGTTCTGACCCAACACACACATGCGAGGGGAGTACCTAGCGTGTGCCGCCTCCGCTGCACCATGGAGTGGGGAGCGGGGTTTTTTTCCCCCGCCAGCCCATGGTGCTGACACCCCATTTGCATTTGCCGTCATGCATGCGCCCATGCCGTCCCCCGCATGTTTACTTGCTCGTGGTCGCCCACCCTCCGTCTCTTTCCCAAATCGCGCAACCCCTAGTATAATTAATTGGGCTGGGACTGGGCTGCGTGTTTGCTCTTGCTCGTCGCGCGCCGCCGCGCTAACATGTTCCTTCGCTCTTGTTCGTGACACTCCCCTGCTGCCGCCCTGTGCTCTATTGTTTTCTTATTCGCTCGTAGGTGAGAATTTCATCGAGGATTGGGCGGGAGCTTGGACTTAGCGGCCAGGAGTAGCGACGCGGAGCTAGGAATCGTAGGAGTGCCTGGGCCTCACGGTACCGTGAGCACATGCATGGGTTTGCACCCTTGAGAGCGTGTGGACACGAATCCCCCCTCGAGGTTAGAGTAGCGAGGGTTGCGCGATTTCCGGTTGGTAAGACCGGCGGCTCACCGCAGCAGGTATGCGAGGTAACTTCAGGTAACATCCATAAACCGTCGCTTTGTTGCATCGCATACACTGTCTTTGCGCAATGTTTTCCTTGTGCTCTTTAACACACATGCACACACACATGGGCTGGCTTTGTTGCTTTACACACACATACACGTATACACGCCTGCAACGCGCAGGCGCACTGGCAGCCCCGCCCGCCGAGCTGGCCCTGGCGCGCCTGCTCGCCTCCTCACCCCGCCTGCTCAGCGGCCGCTGTGCGCTACAGCTGGGCCCCGCCGCCGCGGCAGTAGCAGCAGCATCAGTGGCAGCAGCATCCTCTCTGGCGGCAGGCGGCGTGCCCAGCGGCCTCGGACAGACCGGCTTCGGCAGTAGCATGTCCGCGGCTACAGCCGCCGCTGCCGCGCCGCCGCCGGCCTGCTGCGGCTCTCTGCCGGCAATGGCGGCGGTGCGTGGCGGCGGCTGTCGACGGGTGGTGGTGACGGACCCATGCCGGGAGGGGCTGGCGGCTTCGGCGGCGGACCTGCGGCGTAACGCCCACCGACTGGTCATCGAGCGGTTGCGGTTGGCGGCGCTGGACTGGGCGGCGCTGGGCAGCAGCAGTACGGCGGGCGTGGCGGGTACGGCAGCCACCGGCGCCGCCGGTTACACTTTTGTGACGGGCGCGGTACGGCAGCTGCGTGACGTGATGCAGCTGCAGCCGCAGGGGTACGACGTGGTGTATGCGGCGGACCCGCTGGCGGCTGTAGCACAAGCGGCCGCCGGCAGTAGCAGCAGCAGCAGCGCTGACGCGGGGGCGGATGTGGCTGTAGCTGCGGCGCGCGGCCTGTTTGAGGCGGCGGCGCAGTTGCTGCAAGGCAGTGGCAGTAGCAGCAGCAGCAGTCATGGCGGCAGTAGCAGTGCTGGCGCTGGGCGGCTGTTCCTGGTGGTGGTGCCGGGCGGTTGGGCGGCGGCGCACGGCATGGGGTTTGCGGCGCTGGCGGCGGTGTGTGGCTGGGAGTTGCTGACGCCGGAGCAGCTGGCGGAGGGTTGGGGGCTAGACACGTCAGTGGCGATGGCGACGTGTGGTTGTGCGGCCATGGGCTTCCGGCGCCAGCAGGGATGACTCATCCGGGGGGCATGCAAATGGTAGTGGGGGTGGCGGTGGGCGTTACATTCATGGGTCATGACTAGTCAAGGGGTGGGGGAAATGGGTGGAAGTGAGTTGATGCCGGTAAATGCTCCAGAGATGGTGGGGGCAGAAGGGCACGGGTGGCACGAGCGTTGCGGCAGTGACTGGAGGATGGAAGCTCTGATGGTGCGCGCTGCCTTGCACGTTGCGAGGGCGTGACTGGTATGATGCATGCTTGCGAGACAGGCATGCAGACCTGTACAGCTAATGCCGTGTACAAGCGTGGCGTGACCTGGCACGGTTGGTCCGCTTGGTCGGCTAGTGTCACCTCACACGCGGCGGGAGTGTTTGCTTGCTAGCGCCTGGTGCGTGGCCCGTGGCACCATGCTGGTGGGGACTGGGGAGCGCATGTGTGTCAACTGACGGATGCCAGCAGCGGTGCGCTGCCTAGTGTCCCCTGGTGGCCTTGCAACGCGCTTGCCGGCCTTGCGTAATCCATGCATCGTTTTTGCGTGGGCATGGGCGTGTCCCGTCAGCCTTGGCAGCCCCCCGCCAGCCGTGGGCCCCGTGTTGGTAAAACGTCATGTTCGCTTGTTTGCTGTGTTGCGTTTTTTCAAGCGCGTCGATAACAGAGCTTTGCTTGCCCGCACCTTTGGGCTAGGCGACTCGCGCGACGACACCCCAGGGGCATTGATGCGCGGTCCACTCGCTTGAATCGAAGATGCTTATGAAGAATGGTGCATGGCCCTAGATGGCGATGCATCCCTACTCACCACCCCAGCCGCAATGATTGGTGAGCGTTCGTTAAACATTCGCAACGGCCAGTCGGAGTCATTAGTTCGGAGCTGTGGCGCCCTTGCACAACGTTAGCCACCTGCGCCATCATGTTCGCCCAGTCCCACCCCGCGTCCGTACAAGCAGCAAATTCAGACCCCCAAGCTCAATCCACCCCCAACCCAACCTGGCCAGCAATGAAACGCCGACCGGGAAACAACTGATCCTACCGTAATCTACGGTAATCTCCCAATCCCCCAGCCCCACTTGTGCCAGCCAGTCCGTCCGCACTCGTCACATGAATGATGCACTTCCTCAGCGCCTGATGAATAAATGAATTGCAGCGGTGCGCCCAGTTGAACGATATTGAATGCGTACAATTGTTCCGTGTGTGTATCAGCACGTGAATGAACGTGCGGCCACACACCCTTACTTCGACCCTTGCGCTACGTCCCCAGCAACTACACAAATACCGCCGCGCCGCAATCCGTGGCATTGCCGCTGCCCCGACTCCTCGCGTAGTAGTCGTCCGTGGCCCAGCGGGCCAGGCGCGCCGCCGCGCCGCGGGCGGGGCTTGCGGCCGTGGGGCGGTAGGTGCTAGGAGCCAGGGCCGGGTCCACGTCCACACGGCTGCCCGCCTCTCCACCCGCACCGAGGTAATCCTGCGTGAAAGCACACACACGCGCAAACCGGCGCGCGCGGGTCACCAAGAACGCCATCACCGCCAGAAGCAAACCCACTGTAAATCGACCCTTCCCTGGTTTGTTTGCGCGCCATTTGTGAAGCGTCGTGTACACGCATGCCTGGCCCCCGCTCACCCCTTCCTTGGTTTATTTTGCGCGCCATTTGTGAAGTGGCGTGTATACGTATGCCTGGCCCCTGCTCACCCTATCCCGCACGCGAACGTGTTACGCGGACACTGCCTACTGCCCCTCGCGCACGCACACACGCACCTGCCATCCCGCCAGGCCGCCGCTATAGCCAGGGCCCAGCGGCGGCACCCGCTGGTCCACGAACAGCAGTGGGCCGTCATCGGCAGGCGAGGGCGAGGTGGTGTTGCCGTGCGCCGTGGAGGGCCTGGGCGCGTGCCGGTTTAAGTGTGTGTATTTGTGTGTGTTTGTGTGTGTTTGTGTGTGTTTGTGTGTGTGTGTGTGTTTGTGTGTGTGTGTATGTGTGTGCGAGTGTGTTTGTGTGTGTGTGTGTGTGTGTGTGTGTGTGTGTGTGTGTGTGTGTGTGTGTGTGTGTGTGTGTGTGTGCGTTAGAGCGAGGGCAAGGCGAATGAGTCAAGGCCTTGCATCTCCTGGGACGACACCCAAAGCAACATACATGTCGACCTGGTGCCTGATGCGTACTCATACGAACGAGTGTTTGGGCCCCACACAACACGTGCGGTGGCGCACATGCACACAGGCGCACGACCTGAACCCTGCACAGCTACACCTCTCCACGCGTCACGGGCACGGCACAACAAACTGACGCATCGCCACGACACCCACACACAACCGAAACCCAACCCCAATCAAATCCCCAACCCCCAACCAAATGCGCCAACCCCGAAACCCCACCCGCCGCACCTGAAGTACATGTTGCCGTACGCGGCCAGGCGGGTGGTGTTGTCCATGGCGGCAAACACGCGGGGGGCGGCGGGGTCCTGCCAGGCGGCGCCGTTGCACTCGGCCAGCGTGCAGCCGGGCGTGAGGCACATGCAGCCGGGGTCCAGGACCTGCACGTGCATGCATGCATGGATGCGGGGATGCGTGGATATATGTGTGGTCAGGATGGTCAGCACGGCTGATAAGCGGCAGGAGGCAGCCGCGGGTTCCTTATATTACTTGTCCGCCTGTGCCTTCTGAGGCATTACCGCCAGCATTGCAAATCAAAAGTAGGCAGGGAGAGACAAACGGATGGGTAAGCTGCTGCTGGGGTGCTGATAGTGAACATCACGTGATCACGGGCACAAGCGACCCGGTCTCGCTCGCCGCCCCCCCCCCCAGTACCAACGGGTGATGTCAAGGCCGACTCCTACGCACGCACCTCCATTGCTGAGGAGGGGATGAGAGACACGTTGTTCAGCTCCGCAAACAGCGGGTACCACTTCTCAGTGGCCTCGCCTGCGGGGTGGGGAGTTTGGGTGGTTGGGGGTTCGCAGAGCAAGGGATGCAACGGTCGTGTTGGCTCTGGCTGTGATTTACGTACGTAATTCGCAGTTTGTATAAGCAAAGCATCCGCCTTCTCCCAGCCCTCCCTTCTCCACCGTGCTCCTCCACACGCCAAGCCCCAATCCACCGCCTCACCCGCAAAGTCCCAGGGCAGTCCGTTGTCCGCGAAAAAGGCGCCGTACTTCTTGAGTGCCGTACACACGATCCGGGCGGCTCGCGGCAGCACACTGCAGTCGTACGACGCCGCCAGCCGTACACGCATGCCCATGTACGGCGCGTCGCGGCCGGTGTAACCGGCGGGCGCGAAGTGGGTGGCCGGCATTGCGTAGGCGGGCCGGGAGTTGGGGCCGGTGAAGCGCAGTGCGTGGTCTGTATGATACATGGAGTGACACAGACGGCATTAGCACGCATTTGTTGAAGGCTGCGGGCTGCGGGCATACCATAGCTCGGTCGAGCTGGGCGCGCGGGGACTCAGCCTAACACCTTACCTCACAGCGAGCAAACCCCACAGAGCCCTGCCGGTGCACCCCAAGGTGCACCCCAGCGTTGTTGCGCCGGCCTGATGGGGACCAGACCAGACCATTTGGGACGCATGGAACCCATTCCGCCCAGCCCGTCGGGCATTCGCGACTTTCGCTGTCCCGGCCATCCTCTCCCATACATATCCACATCAGTCCTAGTCACATACAGGCGCAGCAGTCGCGACCACGGCACTGCTGCCACTCACCAATCTCGCCCTTGACCGCCACCTCCTCCCACCGCACCAGCCCAGGCAGGATGGCCAAGCCCGCCGCGTCTGCCGAGGTGGAGCCCAGCGGCCTGCCCAGCGCGCTTCGGGACAGGTTGAAACGTGCCAGCGCATCCACACGCCACGTGCCGTTGCCCGTGACCGACGGCGGGAAGCTGCCGTGGGGCAGATCGCGGGGGAGGGAGAGATGGTCAGATGGGATGACGCCGTTGACGAGATGGGGCAGCACGTGCTGCCCGTATGGCTGACTGTCAACACCCTGCTCCCGCGCAGATTGTGTGGCACAACCAAATGGTGCGCCCACACGCACGGTATCAGTCTACCCAGACGGCCTCCTACGAGACGATGGACCACGCGCGCCGAAGCGTGCCGTGCTATGCACGCCCGTCCTAGACACGCCCATCGTAGACACACCGCGGTCGCACACCCCAGCACATCCACATGCCCGCCCCCTTCCCCTTCCCCTCCCCTTGTATGCAGTTTCTGGCTACGCCAGAAAATAATCATGAATGCAACCCCCTCCCCCCCCCCTCCCCTGCTCCCCCGCACCTCCTCCAGGCCTCGTACAGGGTGCACGTGGCGTTGTCCAGTACGACCAGGTGCCGGTCGCCGCCACAGGGCGGGTCGCCGCAGCCGGGGAACGCGACCTGTTTAGGCCACACACACATGGCGGTGAGGCGGGCGCACATACATGTTCGGCGCTTGGGAGCGATACACGGGCTTGGAAGCACGCACGTGCAATGCACGCGCGACCGCCACCGGAATGCAGCACGTGGCGCCGCCTACCGAGAGTCCCCCGTCACACACACACACACACACACACACACACACACACACACACACACACACACACACACACACACACACACACACACACACACACACACACACACACACACACACACACACACACACACAGAGCAAAAGCAAATACAGAAGCAAGAGCAGGAGCAGGAGCAAGAGCAAGAGCAACCCCCTACTCCACCTGTACGGAGGCGTTTGCGGGCAGGGGCGCCCGGTGGTCTGGGTCCAGCTGCGACTCGTCCGGGTAGCCGCCGGGGCCAAACTCCACCTGCAGCAGCAGGAGGTGGGAGAGAGGCAGGGGAGGGGAAGGGGTGACAATCACAAGGGGTGATGGTGGGCAGCATCCGCATTAGGGGGCAGAGAGGCAGAGGTTGGGTAAGGGGGATCGTGGGAAGCAGCATAGTAGTCAAGTCAGGCGTGGGAAGGCAAGGTGGCGGATAGAGCGTATGGTGCGGAGGTGGGGTTTCAAACCTAAAGGCCGCCGGACTGCCGAGACCTGGATCTCATGCTATCCTGGGTTTCGTGCTGACCCTACGTTTCGTGCAGGATGGCGCGGGCTCACCGGAAGGCGTGTGGGGTCCCTGTTGGTGTCTACGACGTTGATGGGCATACCCGCAGGCACCTGCAGCCGTGCAACAGCATGGAACAGGTAGGAACTTATCAGTGAGCGTAACTTCACGCACCAACGCTCCGCAGAAGACGAACAGCAGGTGGACGCATACCTGACCCCAACACCGCAACTGCAACCCCACATAAGGGAACCCCGCGTTCCTAGCCCGCCCCCAACCCCACGCCCACCCAACACTCACCCTCACACCTCACACGCACGGGCACCCTTCCCCGCGCCTTGCTACCCACCTTGAATCCGGCCACTTGCGTCTGGAATCCAAAATCCAGATGCAGACCCCCGGGTCCGATGTTGGATTTGATCGCGTCCGAGCGCGGGTGCACGGCTGCACCGCTGACGTCGGTGTGCCAGGCGTGGGAAGGCGGGTACAACGGGCACGAGCCGTCCGGGTTGCGGCCCGCCTCTCGTACATCGTACACGTACGGGTCCGTGAAGGACAGGCCTGCCAACTGCCGCCGCCGCTGCCGCCGCTGCTGCTGCTGCTGCTGCTGCTGCTGCTGCTGCTGCTGCTGCTGCTGCTGCTGCTGCTGCTGCTGCTGGCGGCGGCGGTTTTGCCGTACGCGGGTCGCAGGGCGTGCCGGGTGCTGGTGGGTGGAATGGGTGCTGCTGCTGTCGGGCCGCTGATGGTGGGAGGTATGGCGGCTTTGTGCTGGGGTGCGGGGGGCAGTGGGGTCGCCCGCCCAGCCCAGCGCCGCCAGGGGTTGCTCCAAGTGTGCTGGGACCAGGCTCCATGCGGGACCAGCAGACATACCAGGAAGCTCCTGCGCGTATGCCTGAAGCCCACTGCCGCTGTTGGCGCCTACACTGGCTGGGGGCACCACTGCCGCCGCTGCTGGTGGTGGTGATAAACGGGCGCCGCGCAGCGATGGCCGCGACGCGCCGGCGCCTATGGCCGCCGCCCCGGTTGCTTCAGCCGCCGCGGCACCGACTGCTGCTGCTGCTGCATTCGCGTGCCGGACGCTCCCCGCCGCCGCCGCCCGCTCCTCCTCCTGCTGCTGCTGGCCCCGCTGCCGCCACCTCAGCTGCTGCAGCATGAGCGTCTCTGCTCGCGACAGCGCCTGCGTCGCGAGCGCAGCAGCACCCGGCGCTGTCGCCTCCTGCAGCTCCTCCCCCACCGCTTGTGTCGACACCACGTCATCCAACCGCCGCCCCTGCTAGCCCCACGACTGTCGCCGCCAGCCAGACCGCTGGCGGGGTTTGCAAGCAGCAGCGCCCGGCGGCGGCGTGTGACAGCGGCAGATGCCCACTCGGTGGCGTTGCAGGGCGCCGTGGTGTTGGGCGGAACCACACGCAGCTGCTTATTCACGATTTGACCCTGTGTATGTGTGTGGTTCCAGTCGCAACTTGATCAAGCCGTGGGAAGGCAACGCAGGGTACCCTTGGGCCTGTAACCTCGCCGCCCCGCCCCGCCCCTGCCCCCGCCCCGCCCCGCCCCGCCCCGCCCCGCCCCGCCCTGCCCTGCCCCGCCCCGCCCCGCCCCGCCCCGCCCGGCCCCCGCCCCCACTCCACCCCCACTCCACCCCCACCTGCAGGATGCGCGCCTGCACCGCCAGCCGCAGCACCGAGCCCGCCGGCAGCGTGACGACGTTGTTGGCGAGAGTGATGTTTGAGTTTGCGGGGCCCACCTCGGAGTTGGGGCCCAGCTGCTTGGGGCTCACGTGCAGCAGCACGCCGGCGTGCATCTGGGAGGCCACGTGCTGCATGCGGGTAGCGTGGGGCGGGCGGGGTTGAAGGCAGGATCGGCTGGGAGGTCGGGTAAGATGCATGTCATGGTTATTAAGCACGCTGCACAGCTGACCGGGCAACTGTGCTTTTGGGCGAGCTAGCGTTGCCGTATCCCCCGCGTAGCAGCGATGCCGTTGTGTGGTGGTGTCCCAACCCTCTGCCCCCACTTCATGCGGCTCGCAGCACGCCGCTGTAGCCACATGCATCCAACTCACTGGCAGGCGGCTCACACCTCCATCACCATGCAACTAGGCACGGCTGTCGAACAAACAACAGCTACGGTACCAGCAGCAATCACACTCCCACTCACCAGCAGGCTGTTCTGCACGACTACAGCGTCACGCGCGCTGTACAACGCAATGCCGGCGCCCGTGGCGGTGTCCACAATGTTGTTGCGCACCCTGCATCGCATGCACCAGCCAGCAGGCACGTACGGCATGAGCCAGAAAGCGGCGGGAGCAGCAGGGGTGCGCGGCACGGCGGTTGCTATGCGCTCCCAGCGTGAGCCATCAGGCCTCGGCCGGCTGCCTTGCCTCCCATACATCCCGCTGCCACCTCCCCACTCCCGCTCCCCCAGACACACACGGCGCTAGGGTATGTACTCACATGGCGCTGACGCAATCGTGCCAGCTGCCGTTGCCCACACGCGGCCAGTCTGTGTCCATGATCGCGGCAGTCGAGTCCTCCGATCCCAGGATGATGCCTGGGCCGGTTGCGTTGCTGCAGAGCAATCAGTCACAGGCACGCAGGCAGGCAGGGTAGAAAGGCCGATCATCAGCAGTGCTGTACGTTGAGCCTGATGATGTGTGCGGTGCTGGCGAATGGTGGCTATGGCCGGTGGGAATACATATGCGCATGCAGGCAGTGTGAAACCAACGACCTAACGACTTCAGTCATCCGTAGAGCGGTACGCAGCAGCTCATGCACGCGCGCGGAGATCAAATCATGTGCCATGTGCGCTTTCTACCGCCTGTCTCAATACCGGCATCGTTCCCACAGAGCCTCCCAAAAAACGCAGATAGGCAAGGCATGGATCACTCACATGATCAGGTTCCTCTCCACCAGCAGTCCCCGCACGCCGCCGCCCAGCCGCATACCCGCGCCGCCAGGGTTTGACACGCGGCTGCCACGGACCGTGACCCCGCCGCCGCCGTACACCTCCACGCCCGTGCCCCCCGGGGAGGTGATGGTGAGGCCGTCCAACATCACGTCGCGCACGAAGGTGGACAGCTTGACGCCCTGGTTTCCGCAGCTGCTGAGCGCCATGTTCTGTTATTCAAAGTGTGAGTTTGCGTGGTGATGGGGGTAGCACTTTGCGGATGATGATCGTGATGTTGTGACGTACATGATGGTCGTGACGTGCGAATGAAGCAGTGATAAGCAGATGGTGGGCTTGCGGTTTGGGGAGCATAGGGTCATGGGGTTGCAATAGCGTGGGGTTGCAATAGCGTGGGGTGGCGGCGTGGGGTGGCGGCGTGGCGGCGCACCTTGACGGCCGTGATCTTGGGCCCCACTGCCGACCTGTCGCTATTTGCCACCCAGAAGTCCCAGAAGGGGCTGCTGCCGCTGCCTGCGGGTTTGTATAATTGAAATTATGGGACACCGTCAGTAGGCGATATGTGCGGTGAAAAAGCAGCACTTCACAAGGTGAGATATCGTGAGGCACAGCATGGCACGTGTGGGTTTGTAAGCACGCGCGGGACTGGTGCCGTGTGCCCTGACCCCGACATCTAGCACGCACCCACCGCCGCCTGTGTCGAAGAACACGCACGCGCCGGCGCCGCCGCCCTTCATGGCCACATCGAAGCCGTTCAGCGAGAGCGCAGTGGCGCCGCCGTAGATGTAGATGCAGGGGGTGGTGGCGCCCGGCGCAGAGGCGTTGCAGCTGCGCATGGTGCGTAAGGGCGGGCAAGGAGCAAGAAGGTGAACAGGCGCGCCAAATAATAATGTGGGGATTGTAATGCCGTGGGGGTTGTAATACCGTGGGGATTTTAAGCCCATGGGGATTGCAGGTATGCGGTCAACACGCACGCCGCACGCGCACTTCCAAGGGCACGGCATGCCGGCCCGCCCGCCACCATCACCCAGACCTCCGCTCCCCCGCCCTGCCGCTCCCGCGCTCTCACGTGAGTACGGCACGGCGCCCTGCTGTCAGGTCTGCTGGGTGGGTGGTGATGGTGACGTTGGTGGAGTCACGGATGTTAACGGGTCCGGCATGCGTCTGGGCGGGCCCGGCGCGAAGCCAGATGCGGTCGCCCATGTTGGACCTTTCGACTGCCCGCTGCAGGCTCTTGAAGGGCCGCGGGTAGTTGGAGTAGTAGTCGAAGGGCTGGTCGTCGGTGCCGTTGACGAAATCCACGGTGAGGTTTTGCGGAATGCGCGGCAGCCACAGATAGAATGGCCAGGCCCTGTGAAGTTTGTCAGGAGCGGGTTTGAAGTCAGGAGGGCCCGAATAAGATGGGGTTGGCAGGACACGGAAGGTGTTTGCTGTGATGCTGGCTTAGCCCCCACACCGCATCCGCGCCCACACCTGCAGTATCGCAGTACCTCAGTACCCCCACCCACTTGTCGTACACAGGCACGGGGCCAATGCCTGTGAACGGCGCCCGCCCCGCAAAGGCGCTTGGCACGGGCGCGGGCACCCCGGGCTTGACGGCGCCTGCCGCGCCAGCCTGGATGGCTCCGGCATCGCGGCGGCCGGTGGTGGGGCGGGCGCGGCCGTGGAAGTCGGTCGTGACGTTTGGAAGCCCGAGGGGCATGGCGGGCGGCACACGGCTGCGGGCGGGGCTGCAGGCCAGTGGGGTGAAGGACGGGTCCAAGCCAGGCTCCGCCTGTGGAACGAGACAGGAGAGAGGGACGGGAAGCAGAAATTGTATGGTGTGGGTGTGTAGATACCAGCCCAAAGCAACGGCCGGTGGTGGGGCGGGAAGCTGAGAGGTGCAGGCCCGCCGGACGTTTTGGGAAGGATGCAGGATTCTACAGCTGGTCCATTCTACAGTATACTTTGCTTGCAACTCCCTCTTCTACACCACCCGCCCAGCACCAGTACCAGCACCAGCACCAGCACCGCCACCGCCAGCACTGTCCCGCGCCCCGCTCACCTCGGTGCTGTTGACGTCGCAGCCGCACCAGCCAGCCCAACCCGCCGCGCCGCCCACCCAGGGCCCGCGCGGGGCGCCGCTGCGGGCGTCCTCCAACATGGCCCCCACTCCCCACACAAAAGACGAGTTGGGCCGCGCCGCGCCGGCCTGCACTCCCGCCCACACACATACAGGCACCATGTTTGTGTTCGTGTGTGTTTGTGCTTGCGTGTGTGAGCTGCAGGTGCGAGCACCAGGGTCGCAGAGTGCTGTGGCGACCCTGGGACGTGTTTGAGGAGGCCGCTTGGACTTGTTTGCCGATACGTCGTCCTATTATTTCCGCTGACGAGCAACCCTTGCTCTTGCGGCTGTGCGCGTGCTTGATCGCTATACCCCCAAGAACCCTCTGGCCCGGCTATCAAGATGAAGGTACACAGCTAGCACATAAGTAAACACAAGCACCGGCCCGCCCGATCCTCGGCCTCTACCTCACCTCATGACACAAAGCCCCACCGCCTTCTCGCCCCCCCCTGACGATTCCTTGACTCTTGAGGCCTATTGGGCTTGGTGGCATACCACATCCCCTTCCCCCCTCACCACTTCCCCCTAACCCCTCACCCCTCACCTGGTCGTAGTACACATTGTACCCCATGACAAGTGCCGAGCTAAGGTTGGCGGCAGCTGGCAGGCCGTCCGCACGCACCTGCACACGCACACAAACACAACTTTAACACCGTCTTTGGGTGGTTCTTCTTGCATCCTTTGTGCTCTCTAAGAGCACACGTAACACCTGAGATGCGATGCGGCGGGGGAGGGTTGTGGGGTGGATGTGGGTGCCATGGGGCGAGCACGTACGGCCCGCCTGGCTGTGCGTGTGTGACGTTCAGCCCACCCCCACTCGATCTCTGGGTTCGGGGTTGGCAATGGTTGCTTTTGGGATTGGAATGAAGAACTACCCACACCCATCCTCACGTCCCCATCCCCCACACGCCGCCCCCACCTGAACCAGTGGCCCGCCCAGCGCGGCGGAGGACTTCACCACCAGGTTGCCCCACACCACGTGCGGCGGGGCGGCGGCGCAGGGGGTGGTGCCCCAGGCGCCGCCGCGGGGTGTGCCGTCAAACAGGATCGCGGCCTGGCAGGCAGGCGGGCGGTGCAGTCGGTAAGTAAGGCGCTGGCAAGGCTTGTTTGCTCCAGGGATGGGACACTCGCTCATTTCACCCCTTCAATTTCCCTGAGACCTGCGCGGAATAGGAGGCCATGCTCGCGCATGCCGCTGGCACCGTGCCGCCACTCCCGATCACGCGCCCACCTGCCCCTCCTCCTGCACCCGCCACAGGGTGTTGTGAGTGACCACGCCGCCCTGCGACGCGCGCAGCAGCACCGCAGCCTGCGCGGGACAAGCGGTCAAAAACACGGTTGGCCGCCGGTTGGCGCGCTGATGGCGGGATGCCGTTGTGTGTGTCAGCGTGTGTGTCAGATGCTGGTGGCGGCCTGGGAGGACCTGCTGGACTATTTTGGAGTGTTTGATCGTGCAGGCATGTGATGCCCCTATACGCTACCTGTTTTGGAAACCACTGTGTTGTGCCTTGACACATCCAGCATCTACTGTTACCGCATACAAACATGCTCCAAACCACACTGTGCCCGGGCGTTTCCCGTAGCCCCCCCACCGCGCCAACCCATGACCTTACCCAATCGATCACCCGTCGACGCAACCACGCACCCGCCCATCCGCCCGCCCACCTGCGCCACTGCGGTGATGACGTTGTTGCGCAGGGTGGTGTTGATCGCCTCCGCCAGGCCGGGGTTGGGGCCGTCGGGGCGGGTGTCCATGAGCTGGGGGTCCGTGTAGCCGCCCACCTGCGTGTCAAGGAGAGGGCGGGCAGGGTGGTGGTGGTGGTGGTGGTGGTGTTGGTGGCGGGTGATGGTGATGATGATGGTTGTGGTGGTGGTGGTTGCGGGTGATGGTGGTTGCGGGTGTTGGTGTTGGTGTTGGTGTTGGTGTTGGTGGTGTTGGTGGGGGCGTACGGCCGCGCAGGCTTCCTCAGGCGTGGAAGGGAGCGTGGAGCAGACGTGGTCCAAGCCGCGGCGTGCTGTGTGTGGGCTGTCCGGGCACCAGCTGTCCGACCGCGTTGCGGCCTGCCAGCCGCCACGTCAGCAGCCGCCCGCTGCTACCACCTCGCCATCCCCCGCTTGCAACTCACACCTCTGCCTGTGCTCCGCTCGTTTTAGCTTGGTTTGGTTTAGTTTGGGCTGGCATTTACACCCCTCATCCAATCCGACCCTCCCACACTTCCCCCAATTGCAGACCTCGAAGCCGCGTTGGGCCGCGGACACCCAGTTGCGCTCCAGCAGGGTCCGGGCGCAGCCGCCCGACAGCACCACCGCGGCGGATGGAATGTCTGCACGGACAGAAACGACGGGAACACAAGAGCTCAAACTCGCTGAGTTGTAATATGAACACGGCAAGACAGACGGCAAGAGCAGGATTGTATAACCGTCGGCGATCATGGTGGTTGTGCTAATGCAGCGACTGCCCACCAACAGACAGCAACCGAACAGGAAGAGGCGAAAACGGCGACGTACGGCCCGCACCGTGGAAGTAGCAATCCCGTACGGTCAGATCGTACGACTGTACGGCATCGAGTCCGTAGCCGTACGTGCGCATCCGCGCGCCCGTGTTGTAGATCTCGCAGGCGCTCAGGGTGTTGTTGACCGCCCTCATGGACATCTTGATTGCAGAGGATCCCGTGTCGTGGATCCTGTTGGTTGTCATGTTGGAGTCACGGTCATCGCAGCGGACTTTCAAAGATAGCATAGCCGGGCTTAGGCGCGGGCGGGGTCTAAAAGCCGACAACACGACTTCCAAAGACACTCCAACCCCACCAACACCAAAACTGACATCACTGCGTGCTGGCCACCCGCACACACACCGCACGCCAACCGCCACAATCGCATCAGCCCCATCACACATCACTCATCACACATCACGCAAAAACACAACGCCTTTACCAGACCTGAGGTTCTGGAACAGCCAGTTACTGGGCGCGCTGGCCCGTGTGGGCCGGTCCGCCGCACCCCAGTCCGACCAGCTAGACATGAGGCTGATGCCGTAGTAGTGCCCGCCCACCACCTCCAGATTGGACAGCACACCGCCGTCGGCGCCCGGGAAGATGGTGATGACGTTGACAGCGGCCCGTGGGTCGGAGGTGGGGCTGCCGATGACCGCCCAGTGGCCGGGCGCGGACTGGATCCGGATCCGGGGGGTGTAGATGGACACCGCGCCTGTGTGTGTGTGTGTGTGTGTGTGTGTGTGTGTGTGTGTGTGTTCGTTTGTGTCTGCGTGTGTGTGTATGTGTAGTGGGGGTGTGTGTGTGTGTGTTGCCGTCTGTGTGTGTTGCCGTGTGCATATTCACGTGTGTGTTTGCGGTCAGTCGGAGGGTTGGAGTCGGGGAATATGTGTGCCGAACATGTGGGAGCTTATGCCGGAACGTGGAACACCATACCCGCCCACGAGAGTCCAGGTTCCGGCTGCAAAAGCACAGGCTGTTCAGCCCACCACCAGGGTTGCACCGTGCACCCCAGCATCTTGCTGACCTGCATAGGTGCCGGTGGTGAGGTAGATGGAATCGCCTGGCTCGGCCAGTGTGAGCGCGTAGGCCAGAGTGCGAAGCGGAAGCAGCTGTTGAGGGAGCGCAGGAATAACGGGGGAAGCACTCAGGCTAGGGACACACCGCACCCCTTACTGTTGCATTGCGCGTATGACCTCCCACCCGAAATCCCCGCATCCCACACGCACGCGAATTCCCCTCGACAGGTTCTGGGTTGGCAGTGGTCAATTTTGGGGTTGGAATGAACTATCCCCCTCCCCCTCCCCACCCCAGTCCGCAGCCCTCAGCCCCACCTGGTGACCGCTGCCGGTGTCGTCACTGCCGCCGTTCGCCACCCACCACGTGCGCGGCACCGCGGCGCAGATGGCGGGCTTGGCGGCGGTGGGCGGCGGCATGGCCAGGACCGCCTGTGAGGCGTTGAGGTTGTAGGTGACGGACAGGGCGGGGCGGCGCAACGTGCCGTTGCGCCACATGCTGCTGACCAAGTCCGTGGTGCCGTTCATGCCCCTGCAGGAGGTGCGCAGCAGGCGTGGCGTGCGAGCGAGTAAGCTCAGTAACTTAAGAATCCCCGAACTCAAACCATCCCCCCCCCATACACGTTCTGTGATAGGCGCCGGCGGGATGCAAACAGTGACCCAAGCGACTGCCGCGCACACAGCCGACTGGAGCTGAACCGTGTTGCGGCCCGTGAGCGGTCTGCACCTCATCCCTACTTCCGGCCCCCGCCGCCGCACTGCCGGTCACGCATACCGTACAACAGCACTGCCCTGCCTGCGCGCTTCCTTCCATTGCGCTCTTTAACACACACACACACACACACACACACACACACACACACACACACACACAAACACACATGTACACAACCGCACCTGAACATCAGCCCGTAGTTGGCGCCGCCGCTGTCGGCAAGCCAGGTCCCCACCAGGGTGGGCGGCAGCGGGATGCTGCGTGTCCAGTACCCGTTGCGCCCGTCCGCCGGCACCGCCCAGCTAACGTTGGCGGCGGGGCTGCAGTCGCCCCAGCCGCCGGCGGCGCCGCCACCCGTGCCACCGGCGCCGTCCGACCAGCGCTCCGAGGCGGATCCATTCCAGCGGTTGTAGATCCAGCCGGTGGATGCGAACCTGGATCCATGGAACGGACATGATCCGGATGAGGATCAGGTGCGTGTCAACCTCCAGGGCTTTGATCTCAGTACCCGAATGGGCACTGCGGCATCCGGTTCTGGAAACACTGGTTGAGTCAGGGCAGGTTGCAGAGCTCCAACCCGGCGCACACGAGGCGTGCTCCCTGTACGGGGTATTGATCGCGTCCAAAGCACATTTGGCCTGGCACACCGCAATCCCCCCAGGCCCGCTGACACCTCTCAGCAACTGATGGCCCTCACCCCGCCCGCCTAGGCCCCACCCCCAACCCACCTGTCTTCCCCCGGACCCAGCTGGTAGTTCCACGGTCTGGTCATGAAACATGCCTGCGGTGTGGCATGGAATGCAGTGTGGTATGCTGCAGCCAGCGCGTCAGCGGACAGGGCCCCACCCCAGGCTTTATGCATTGCTGCAAGCAAACCCAGCATGCCCCCACCGCCTCTTTAGCCAACCCCGTGAATGTGTCAGGGTTCCTACCTGCATCCTTAGCCACGCATTCCAGTTGACAACTGTGACCGTTAGCTCGGCGCTCTCGACCACCGCGCTCGGGGGGATGTAGCGGTGGAGGTCATCGAAGCGAAGCAGCACACGATACATCGTGCCGCCCTGCTCCCCGCCTATCGTCAGCGTTCCCCCCGTCGCCTGGGCTCCCCAGTACGTGATGCCATTCGGATACCAGTTCAGAATCTGAAGGCACGAGGTCGGGAGAGGAAGACGATGAAAGAAGGGCAGGGGTCTGGGGTGTGAGCCGCGTGCGACAGGCGCGCAACCACGCACAGGGCAAACAAGGGCAGGCTGTTCGCACGCAGGCACGCCACGCCTCACATGCCTCCTTAGCCCCCCCCCTTTACGCCCCTCCTGGTAACCCCCTTTCCTCTTTACAGCATCTTGTCAGCGCTTGCCTGCGTCGTTATCAGCGCCTCTCTTGTAGAGTTGTAAACCGTGGCGTTTTGAAGAGACGTCGCGGGCATCGTTCGGCCGTTCACAAACAGTACCGTGGTTCTCTGGGCATACACCGCATTTATGCTTGACAACGCCAATAATGCACCCAGCTGCGCCACGACGCGGTAAACGGCATGCGCCATGCTGGCCTGCTCCCTTGAAGCGCCGCGCCGCCCAAGGTTGGTTTATACGTTATCTCAATGGAGTCTGAAACCCGATGTTGTAACTCGCAAGCATGAAACGGTGCGCTCGGGGGAGGCCGACGAGCAACTTTTGCTCCGAACCAAGTTTATTGCTAATAAAAGATTTCTATCACTAGGCGAGCACACGTTGAGGCGATACTGAATGGCGGCAGGGCAACGCGGTAGGCCCTAACAAAGCTGGCGAACGTGGCGTTGCTTGACGGATAAATAAATGAATGCACTACTGCAAAGAATGGGTAGTGAGGTCTCTACAGTTTAAGCGGGCGGGAGGCGCGATACACGCCGTGTTGACACGAGCTCAGGATCCAGCTCTGCTCGGGCTTTACCGCAGGAAACAGTTAACACTTCACAGTTCCACCGCGCCAGGCCTGCTATGTAATATGCAGGGATCGTGCATAGCAACTATGTTCGGACGCGGTCGTCCGTGCTGCTTCTGGCACTGGAACATAGCTGCTGCCGTCAGGGGTACGAGGCCGAGCGCCACGTTCGTCGCCAGCTACAAGATTTTTGTAGCATGATATTGCGAGTGGCTTCAAAGCCTGCGTCGATGAGCTGGGGACGGGGCTGCGAGCTCCCTGGTTCGTGCCGGTCGTTGCACGGTTGTTGGCGGGCGGGCTTGACTTCACAGAAGCGGGCACGTCGCAACCCCGCGTGCATACCAAGCTGTAGGTTCAATAAGCTTGCTTTAATACTCCATAATACAGCATAACCTGCCATCAAGCGCCACACGGTCTGAACTCTCAAGCGAGCTAATTTTTGCCAGGTATTACGAAACAAGCGCGAGTTAGCAGTGACAAATATGGAGCCAAGCCAAGCATCTAATGATAACGAGCGCGTTGCCGAAGCGGGCTCGTCGGCGGCAGAGGCTCCAAGCACTTCAGGGCCTGCATCTTACATTATCACGCATAGTGTATCAAAACGGCACAACATCGGTACAATCGTGCGGAGCGCGACTGCGTTTGGCGTCAAGGAGGTGCGCATTTCCACGTCAGGCAGCCCGAATTCATTTCTTGTCGGTCCAGTAGCATCTTTGTCATCAGAGAAAATGTTCATGGCCCACGACGGCAACCTGGCTCCAACATGGGGATCCACGCCTGCCGCAAACCCGCGGGGACACCTGCAGGTGTGCCTGGTGGGCTCCCGGCAATTCAACACGTTTGGCAGCCACGGCTCGGACGCGCACGTGGCATTCCGCCACTTTGATACGCTGGCGAAATGCGTGCAGGTGGGGCCCGCGGCGGCAGGGGCTGCGTGGGTTAGGGTCGGCGGCAAGTGAAGCGCGGCATCACACAAAGTGTAGCGCGGCACCACACCACACCGCACCACACCACACTAAATTACATCACACCACGCCACCTGTGTACAACACACACATGACCAGCAAGCAGTGCCCAACGCCCCCTCCCCCCAACAACCCCCACCCCCACCGAACCCCATTGCCGCTCCCTACCGCATATCTGCATCATGTCCGCCGCCTCCGCAGCACCTGAAGGAGGTGGAGGGCTGCCGAGTTCTGGGGGTGGAGATCTGCGAGGGCGCGCTGCCGGTGCAGGAGCACCCCTTCACAGGTGCGCCAGCCCTCCCCTTGCCCGCTCACGTTCAGTGGGTACCGTACTACCGGTTCATGCGCATGCGTGCGGTCGGGTTGGCAAGCGGCGACCAGAGGCGCGGGGCACGGCGGCAAGCGGCGGGGGACTGTGGGCAGCTGCGGCGCCAGCCGGGCGCCAGCGCAGCCCCCATGAGCTCTGCCGTCAACATGCCTTGACCGTGTGTGTGTGTGTGTGTGTGTGTGTGTGTGTGTGTGTGTGTGTGTGTGTGTGTGTGTGTGTGTGTGTGTGTGTGTGTGTGTGTGAGTGAGTGTGTATGTGTGTTAAAGAGCACAAGGAAAACGTTGCGCAAAGACAGTGTATGCGATGCTGCGCACGATCTTTGCGTGCCTTCCTGCCTCGTGGAAACCGGAGGCCCGAGCCGGCGTTGTAAACACGAGCCCAAACTAGTCCAAACCAAGCCGGGGTCTTGACTCCCCCTGTGGCCCTGACGCCGTCTCGCCCCTCGTCCCGTATCCTTGGCCCCCGCGGCGTTTCCGCACCAAACAGGTCCCACGGCCTTCCTTCTGGGCAACGAGGGCCAGGGCATGACGGACCGGCAGATGGCGCTGTGCGACGGCTTCGTGTACATCCCGCAGCACGGCGCCGGGACGGCCTCGCTCAATGTGGGTGGTGGTTGTCGGGCAGCGGGTTGAGACCTCGAGGCCACGATGGCGTGAGGGGCTTGGGGGGGGGGGCGGGGCGGGGTGTGGGGCCCTGGCGGGGCCTGAAGCAGGTAGGGGCATACATGCAGTGGGGCATGCAGGGGCACGCAGGGGGCACACGCGGGGGGGGGCATGCAGGGGGACTGGGGAGCGGAGCAGCGCGCAACTACCAAGGCACAGCGACACAGGCCAACACGGTCACACGGGCAGCATCTCCACATACAGACACGCGCGCGTATGTGCGGTTGTTGTGTGCGCAGGTGGCTGTGGCCGCATCCATCGTGCTCCACCACTTCGCCATCTGGGCGGCGTACCCGGAGCGGCAGCGCGAGGGGTACAAGTTCGTGGTGGGTCGCTCAGGGTCCTGATGCAGATGCTGCGGTGCTGGGAGCTCTGGGCTGTGATACGTGCCGTTGGGAGCTGGGTGCTTTCGCGTGTGCTCATGGAAGTTTAACATTGAACAGCCAGGGTTGCGGTGCGTGTTGTGTCGACTCCTGCCCCTTTTTGCCCAATTCTCAGCAAGTATATGTGCGCTCTGTGGCGCTGACGCCGGACACGATTGCCCGTGTGGCTGACACACACATACACATACACACACACACACACACACACACACACACACACACACACACACACACACACACACACTGGGTGGGCTTCATTTTGTTGTTTTGTTTTACGCACACTGCCACAGGTGGCGGAGAAGCCGCAGCGCACCACGGCGCGAGGCGTGGTGCGCGAGAGCGACGACGTGGTGCGCCAGCAGCGGCAGCAGCGCCGGCAGGAGGCGGCGGCAGCGGACGAGGCGGGCGGTGGCGGCTTTGCAGCGGGCGGGCTATTTGACGATGAGGATGGGGAAGAGGGCGCTGAGGCAGGGGATGGTGAGGCAGGGGAGGCGAGCAGCGGCGAGGGTGAGTCGTAGTGGGCAGGGCGTGAATGCCGAGGATGATGGTCGTTCAGCTAAGGTGCGGCGTGGGGGCGCGTGGCGTTGTTGCGTTTGTGTGGGCAGGCGCATTGTGTCTGGCAAAAGGAGGTGGTTTCCGCTTCAATTGGTAGTGGGCTGAGTCCACAGTTTATTCCTCTGCTTGGGACTGAACGTGATAGCTTCGTCTTCCGGGTGGTGCATGTCCGGAACGGGTTTCCACTCAAGGAACTGGCCTTCACTCAAACGGAAAGGGCCGTGCCCGCATCATAAGGCCAGCAGTCTTGCACCCCCTGCTTCATTTTGCGATCCGCGTGGCCTACGTGACAAACGTCCCCGACATGTAACAATATTACCCTTTAACCCAACGGCGCTGTGGCGCAGGTCGCGCAGCTGTGCTTGCAGAGGGTTTGGGGGGACTGGGGTCGCTTGTAGGCGGTTGCTGGGGTGGAGTCGCCGAGTCGGCATGCCGGCACAGTCTTAGGTAACGACAGCCAACCGCTTACACATTTGTGTGTGTCGTGTCGGTTCACCCATCGCACCCTCGCATCCTTTCGCATCTAGGACGCACCACGCCGCCCCTTCGGCCCTTCCAATTTCCCCCAAGCCGCATAGGAGTGATAGGACTCTGTCTGGTATCAAAACGTCGTCTTCAGATTCCACACACTCTTCGCTAGTAGCGCCTTCGCACATACCGCAGCTGCCCTACTCGGTAGTACCCACGCAATTCGCACTTCACCCACCAACATATATCCCCCTTGCTCTATTACGACGTGCCAGCTAGGCACGAGCGACGGTCCACATAAGCGTTCGATCTGTCACCTGCTCAAAATCTTCAGCGTACATCTGCCGCGACCATCACGAGTATGTATGTGCGCGTGTGGCCGGTCGTTGAGTACACGCAGACAGCCCCTGTCAACCGTTCGTTGCCTGTCCTTGTCAGCCCGCCGTGCCCAACTGCCGCTCTTTTAGCCGCACGGCAACGCCATGTCCCGCCTATTGGTATTCTGTGCAGCAACGTCAAATCGCCTGCGACGCCTCCCGTACCCTTTGTGCTTGCAACCGTATTTGCAACGCCTCCCCATTGCTTGCCCGCCCCTCACAAATTCTCCCTTGCATACATACATGCCTACGTGCCCGCACACTTGGCGCCGTATCTCCATCGCCCTGCAACACAACTTCAGACGAGCAGCGACAGCAGCCCAAGTGCACCAGTTAAGTGTGCATTCTTCGTGTCAGTCACAGGTCCGCTCATCGGCAACACCAAGCGCCTTGTCAAGCGCCCAGTAAACTTGCATGGATCAACCCCTGCATTCACTCCAGTCAGTCGATTGGCCCTGCCATGACCGCTCGGCATCACTGCAGCCCCCTCTCCCCCATGGCTCAACAGTCCAGTCCAGCACATTCGCGCTACACTTCTGCACCATTCACGGTGTCGCACTTGTACGGACCGCAAACGTCGCCGCATTACCGCACGCAACACCGGCCAAAACGTTGCCACACACCATCATTAAGGACCGCGACGTGTCTTCGATGCTAATAACAGGCAGCGCACAGCATGCAAAGCACGCCTGGCAACTAGAAACCCACACGGGAAACGATGGAAGTGCTGTAATTATGCTAGAGATTGCTGCTGCGGCGGCGATGCCAACTGGAATGCCTCGCATGCCTCATTCGTAATTCGCATCAACAAGTGCATTATCTTCAGGTCGTTGTTTGTCCGTACGCTAGGCTGAACGGGAGCCGCCACACCTCACACTTGCATGTACGGCGGCGGCGGGTACGGCACATGAAACATGTCGTACGCGTGGCCCCGCGCGTACCAACCGCCGTACGGACCGTGCAGCTGGTGGTACGGCGGCGGCGGCCCGTACGGCTGCGGCACGCCGTGGGGCTGCGGGTGGTACGGCACGGGCGCAGGTGGCCAGTAGCCCCCGCCCGCGCCTCCGCCTGCAGCAGCCGGCGCCGCCCCCTCCTGCGCAGCTTCTCCGCCCGCGCCGCCGACACTCACACCCCCTGGCTCCAAGTCCACCATCAGCACTTCGTCCGCGGAGCCGCCGTCAGAAGTACCGGCAGCCGCTGCCACCGCAGGCGCCGCAGCCGCAGCCGGAGCCGCCAACTGACCGGCGGCCGCGCCGCCTGCTGCTGACGCTGTAGGCACGGGCGCGGTGGCCACACGATACAGGGCCTCGCAGGGACTGCGCGGCGTTGCGCACTTGGCGTCCACAGCCTGGCCCCTGGAATGCCCCGACACCGGCGGCAGCACGGGGACAGACTGCGCGCCGCTGGCGTGGGCAGTGGCTGTGGCCGCGGCAGGGTGAAGCGGCGGCGGCGATGTGCACAGCGGCGTCGCGTAGGCACCGTGTGGGTGGTGCAGCCCTCCATAGTGATGGTGGTGGTGGGGATGGGGATACCACGCCGCTGCCGGGTAGGAGGCAGCCGGGTACGCGGCGTGCACGTTCCAGGGCCCATTGCCACCGCCGGACAAGTGGTGGTGTGGGTGGTTGTGGTGCGGCGAGTGTACGGCGTACGGAGGCGGTGGCGGCGGCGCGAGGGGATCCAGACAGTCACCGAAGTCAGGGATGGCGGAGGGGTAGCGCTGCAGTGGTGCTGGTCGTTGTGTCGGTACCGGGCCGGCGGCAGCAACTCCTGTGGCTCCGGCTCCAGCCCCGCCCGCTGAGAGCGTGGTGAAGGGGTGCTGGGCTGCAACAGGCGGCGGAAACGCCGCCGCCGCAGCGGCGGCGGATGCCGCAACGGCTGCCGAGGAGCCGGCGGAGGGCAGCCGTGGCAGCAGCGAGGGAGCAGCCGGGTAGGCGGCGCGGCGCCAGGCGGCGGCGGCGGCGGCCGCGGCAGGTCCCGAGCCGCCCGTGGCCGCGCCGCCGTTGCTGCCGCCGTTGGCTCGGCGTGAAAAGGGGCTGGGCGGGAATGCTGCTGCATACGGCTGATGGTGGTGGTGGTGCAGCTGGTGGTGGTGGTGATGGTGCAGGGGGCTTGGCAGGGCGTAGGGCGGCCGGCCATAGTCTGTGTACCAAGACATGGGCCCCACGCCATTTCCCCCCGCCGCAGCCGCCGCTGCCGCGGCCGTAGCAGCCGCGCCCTCGCCCGCAACCGCACCTGCGCCCGCTGCCAGCCCTGCTACAACGTTGCTGCCGTTGGCGCTCCTCCGCCGGCCGCTGCTGCTGCACGAGGGATGCGGGCTTGCCGCGTCCGCCTCAGCATCCGCGTTGGCGGCGGCCTGGCGACGCCGCCGTGTAGCTACAGCCTCACCATCTACCGCCGCCCCCGCTGCTGCTACAGCCACGTCGCCATCGTGGCGTGCTGTTACTAGTGAGCCGCAGCTGCGGGTGCTGCAGGATGTGCTCTCGGTGTTGCTACAGGCGCCGTCGCAGCCTGCGTCGCGGGCTGAGGCTTCAGCCCCCGCCGCCGCCGCCGCCGCTGCCGCCGCTTTGCTGGCGGCAAGATGGCGGCGCTTGCTGCTGGATGCGGTGGCCGGCCCTTGCGCTGCCGCCGTGGCTGCGGCTGCTGCTGCCGCCGCGGCCAGAAACGCGGCGGCATCGACCAGTTGCTGCGGCGGTTGCTGCCCCACCGCCTCAACCAGCGCGGTGACGCCGCCGGGCACCGAGCTCGCGCTGGCTACGTGCCACAGGGCGTGCACTAGCGTGTCACGCTGGCGCTTGCCCAAAACCGCCCGCACCGCGAGGCAGGCTGCGTACAGGTCATGCACGTCGGCGTCAGCATGGCTGACGTCGATAGCATCAGTCACGGCGGCCATTGGAGAAGCTGGCGCGGCTGCTGCCATAGTCATGCGAGTGCTATGTCCGGCGCATTCCTGCTGGAGACGAGCTGGATGCGTTGGTCAGCGCGACTCCGCCCGCACACAGGCCCGCACAGCGATGGGCACTGACGCCAGTGGCACCTGCGCGTATCGGCAGAGAATTGAGAAGGAACACCTGTGCATGTCTACAGGTAGAGAGCTTGACGTCACAGAAGTTGCTGTTTTTCTGTCGAGCCATCCGTTGTTGGCGCGCCATCGCCTCCCACGCCAACCAGCACGAACTAGCTGTCAGGCTTGCTCGCACGAAAAGATTGCATATACGGCAGTTCGAAGGCCGCAGCCTACCTTCGCAAAAGCCTACACGCCCACCGGCAGAGGTGGTAACGCGGTCGACAAGAATGCAGCAAGTACAGAGTCCTCTCTCTTGCCGAGTGTGCCCAGCGACCGGTATTGTCACCCACAAGGGTTTAAGGCTTTAATCGGGGCTCGGTCGAGGGACGCAGCTGGGAGGGCGCCACTGCGAAATCGGCAACGGCTACTTCCTCTGTTCACAGACCCCACAGACTGTAGACCAGTGTGCAGCAATTTATGCAGCTATCATATAGAGTGTAAGCTTGTACTATTCTAGATGGTCGACAGGCCCACTGGCCTCTCAGACACAAGCAAAACGCGAGGAAACAGAAAAACCGTACAGTGCATGGCGGGCGGACCCGACCCCGGTCTCGCAAGTCGCGCAATGCGCAAGCCGACAGCTTCAAACAGTGAATGATTCAACATGGTATCTGTATGACAACACATCCGCAAAGGACGCACGGTCGCCTTGCAAGGATTGTCTTAATGACGTAAGCAAGAATGCCTGCAAGTGAGCTTTGTGATCTTGAACATTAACACAATAATGTGAATCATTGGCTCTGGTCTGCGGGGAGGCCGGTCTTGAGGAAGAAGCACGTCACACTTGAGCCAGCAACTTGGGGCGGGCGGCGGTCGAGAACAAATTCCCGCGCAACGGACACTCGCTATTAATGGTATCATGTCTGGGTATCATACATGCGTGCCTCAGAGTTACGGCGCGAATGTGCCAGTCGTCACTGGCGAGTTGCGCATGAAGCTGATCGTCGATGGCACCCCTTCGTCTTCGTGCCTGAAGAATTTGCGTCTCAAATGAACCTTTTGTCGCGGCGCAATGAAAGAAAGCCAGCATATGCGTCTTCACAAGATCAAGCCGCGATAGCCTCTTCTCACTTGCGTCTGTTAGCTATGTCGTGCCAACCGCACATGCATCGACCAGTAACAGGCTCTTCGCACGGCCTCACCGCAACCTCGGCTGGCACGTCAACAAAACCACTTCTTAGCATGAGCAACTTCCAAAACCCCATGGCTGTGCTCGGAGGCGGCGCCCGGAAACCTGGCACACGGGGCGTGCCTACTCGGCACCACCCCGGCCCCCACCAGCTCCGCGCCCCCGGCCTCGACCTCGCCCTCGCCCCGGCCCGCCCCGGCTGCCTCCAGCACCTCCAACACCCCGCCCCCGCCCGCCCGGGCTCTCTCCCCTCCCCCGGCCCGCGGCTCCGCCTGGGCCTCCACGCCCCCTCCCTCGCCCCCTCCCTCGCTCCTCGCCATCCCACCCGCCCCGACCTCCGCCTCCGCCGCGCCCGCCGCGCCCGCCGCGCCCGCCGCGCCCGCCGCGCCCGCCGCGCCCGCCCCGGCCTCCTCTGCCGCCGCGCCCGCCCCGGCCGCCAAAGCCCTCCCCGGCCTCGAAGTCCGCGGCGGCGCCGATGCGGTCGCTCAGGTGCTTGCGCTTGGCGGCGCGCTTGTCCCGCCTCAGGGCCAGCATCCAGTCGGGCACCTCGCCGCCTGCCGCCCGGATCTGGTTGGCAATGGGTCGCAGCGCGGGGGCGTCCTCCTCTGTGAAGAAGGTGATGGCCTCGCCTGAGGGCAGCCAGCACACAAAATGGGGGGAGCGGTTGTAGATACCGCCCCAACCTAAACCGAACCCATCACACAAGTGCGAGGAGAACGCGGCCTAGGGTAAGGCGTCAGGTTGGCGTATGGGGCGGCGGGGCGGGGGTGGGAGGGGAGACATGATAACGACACAACAAGAAGGCATGCGGAGGAGGAGCGTACCTGGTCAGACTTCACCTACAGCGGCAATACATATCACCGCCGCCATCGGCCCGACCCCCAGCCCCGGCCTCGCCCGTCTAAATGCTATGATCGAAGATGCTCTAAGGTCATGGCGCATTTCAATATACTGGAATGCGCATGATACCAGAGGAGGGTGTCGGTTGTTGGTCACCCAGTCGCTCACCGGTGTGCCCGGCGCGGCCGGTGCGGCCAATGCGGTGCACGTAGTCGGCTGTGGTGCGCGGGAAGTCGTAGTTGATGACTGTGTTGATGCCAACAAAGTCCATGCCACGTCCGATGAGGTCCGTGGCGATGAGCACCCACGTCTTGCCAGCACTGTCCAACACACACGTGTGGCGCACGTGCGGGGCACGGCAGAAGCAGGCGTCAAAGGCGGTCATGGAACCCGGGGAAGCAAGGCTTCTGACTGCAAACCCGTTACTGCTTGCCCGCAAGAGCCACGTTTCCCATGCACGAAATCAGCACACTAGCAGCACGTCGGAGCCCTCAGCAGTGACACAGCGTCGGTCACATGAAGTAACGGTACGCTCTGTCTCCCTCTGATCTCTCACCGGAAGTTGTCTATAGCGGCGTTGCGCGCGGCCTGCGGCTGCCCCGCCGTGATGGAGTCCACGTGCACGCCGTCGTACAGCAACTCCCTGGGCGGCGGCCGGCGGGCATCAACAACACACAGTCACCAATAATGCCGAGCGCATTATCAATGCTACTAGCATCGATTAGCATTATCAATGCTACTAGCATCACGCGTCAACTTCAGAACCACCATCACCGCCCCCAGCCCGCCATGCCGCGCCCCGCGCCCCACCAAGCCATGACCTGCGCTCCGCGCCCCGCCCAGCCTCGTCCCGCCAAGCCGCGCCCCGCCCGGCCGCGCACCTGTGCAGCGCCTTGGCCCGCTCCTTGCTGCCCACGAACACCAGCACGGGCGGCTTGAGGCCTCCGTCCGCCAGCGCCTGCCGCAGCGCCAGCAGCTTGCCGGCCTCGCGGCCCACGAAGTGCAGCTTCTGGTTGACGGAGCTGGTGGCCGCGTTCTTCATGCCCACCTGCAAGGGTGAGCGAGGGGTGGAGAGGGAGGGATGGGGAGGGAGAGGGAGACGTCTTTGGGCAAGGGAGGGAAACACGGTCGGTTGGTTGGTTGCCGATACACACTGCGCTTGGACTTGTCTTGAGGGCACTGAGCGGTGCAAGCGAGCGCATCCCAGCCGGCCAGGCCGCAACGCCAGCTAGCATGATGCCGCTGAGCGCCGAGCGCCAAGCAATTCTGCTGGGCCCAACCCTGGCAGCTAGCAACGCCGTGCGGTCCCGCCAATGCACCTGCCGCCCCGGACATCGGAACTTCATACTTCGGGTCCATCCACTCCGTTCGCCATGAACATGAGCTACCTCCCCTATTACTGTCCCCCCCGGCGGCTCTCACCGTGATCCGCAGCGGCTGCTGCTGCACGCTGCGAGCCAGGTCCTCCACGCGCTCCTGTGGGGGGCCAGGTCCCAGCCAGCATGTCAGGGTGCCAGCGTGGCGGTGGTGGCGAGGGTGCAGTCCCAACACACCAGCAGCCCAACACCAACACCCAACACCAGCAGCCCAGCCGGCCAGCCCCAAGCCCCGAAGCCACCCACCCACCCACCCACCCACCCACCCACCCACCCACCCACCCACCCACCCACCCACCCACCCACCCACCCACCCACCCACCCACCCACCCACAAAACACGGGCACGCACCGGCAGTGTGGCGGAGAACAGCGCCCGCGACACGTCGGGGTGTTGTGCCGCCGCCAGCAGCGCGTCGACCTGCGCGTGCGATCACATTTGCGAGCGTCAGTGAGAGTGCGCAAGGGGTGGGGTAAGGAGGCATGTGGAGGGGCGTTCCGAGAACCGAGCCCAACGTGGACGGGGAAAGGGCTTTTGCGCAAGCATGCAAGATAGGTCCAAGGTGCACTTGCCCGGTTGCCCCATTCCTACAATTCTGACAACAAATTCGACCTGCGAGATGCCATATTGTCACAACGCCACGCCCATGCTCGACATCGCTCAGTCCGTTCGTACCCTGGCAACCCCGTTGCCAACCCCCTGACTCCCGCAACCGCCCTCACTCAGTCGGTTCCCCTCACACTCTTACAGAACCTCGCTCTCACTCTTTCACTTCGACCGTGTCCCTGACTCACCTGCTCCATGAAGCCCAGCTCGAACAGCTTATCCGCCTCATCCAGCACCACATACCTGCATCAGCATTCCGCAGTATCCGTTATGTGACTTAAGAAAAGTGAGCCACGTGAGGTGAGTCACGTGTTACTTATCAACAAAACGGGATTACCGTAATGCGAGTCGAAGGGGTTGGGTAATTTAGTGCTTTAGTCACGCGGCGACGTGATGATTACCAAAGGTACATTGGCGTTGGCAACTGCACAACGCGAATGGTCCGCAACCAGGGATTCTGTTGGCCACATTCCTGCACACGCGCATGGCAAAGACCTCTGCCCCCTCCTTTGCACGTCGGGTATTTTCCCGTCTTGGACAGCCCCCCAGAACTTGGCTCGGCACGGCGCCGCCCTCATGCACACACGCGGCCCCGGTTCTGGGTCTTGACCTTGTTGGGTTTGGAGGAAACTCCCCCCCAATTCTCCACAACTCCCCCCCATTCTCCACATGAGCGGCTACACCCCCCCCAAACGCACACACGCGCCCACCCCTACCCCTACCCCCACCTGCACTGGCTGAGGTCCACCTTGCCCGCCTCCACCAGCGTCACCAGCCGCAGCGGGTTGGCCAGCAGCAGATCCACCTGCCGCGTGTGTGTGTGTGTGTGTGTGTGTGTGTGGCGTGTGTGTGTGTGTGTGTGTGTGTGTGTGTGTGTGTGTGGCGTGTGTGTGTGTGTGTGTGTGTGTGTGTGTGTGTGTGTGTGTGTGTGGCGTGTGTGTGTGGCGTGTGTGTGTGTGTGTGCGTGCGTGCGTGTGTGTGCGTGTGTGTGTGTGTGCGTGTGTGTGTGTGTGTGTGTGTGTGTGTGTGTGTGTGTGTGTGTGTGTGTGTGTGTGTGTGTGTGTGTGGACAAGGGAGCGTGTAGCCGTTGAGGTAGAGAGCCGAGTGATCAAATCGCAAAGGGGGGCTGTGCGCGGGCGTGCAGCGGTCAAAGCGGTGCAAGGGCTTGAGAGGATCGGTGTGGAGTGTGTCAGACTGCGGCTGAGGCGCTCCGCACATTCACATTAGGAGGTTCAAGCGCGGTCGGGTGTGCTGGTGCAGGTGGTGGTCTGCCGTGCCACGCAGCCCATGGGGCGGCATGAGCCGCACACCTTTACACATCATGCATTGCCGCATGCATGCACACCTGCACACCCGCATGCATGCATGCACACTAGCGGCGCCATGCGCAACCCACCTTGGAGAAGTCTGTGCCGGCGGCTGTGGCCTTGCACAGCAGGCAGGCGCGCAGGCCGCTGCCGGGCAGGAGCAGCTTGAGCACACGCGCCTGCAGCAGTGAGGAGCAGGAGGAGCAGGTGGAGCAGCGCGGGGGGCGGGGGTTACATTCATGATTATTTTAAAGTAAAGGCGTAGCCAGGAACAGCAGTACAGCAGGCGCGTTGGTACCAATGTTCGTGAAGTCCAGTCGGGGGGCGGGAGCATGTTAGCGGGAACTCAGGAAGAGAGGGCCGGTACCGTCCCACTAGCCTCGCCCTTATTTGGGATTGGCAAGGCTGCTCCCCTCCTGCCGCCACACCCTCCTGCCGCCCCGCCCAACCTGGCCCTAAACACACACGCCTCCCGGCCCCTGGGTGGGCTCTCAGGTAATGGGACTTACTCGTTTGGCTCGGGCATACCCCCCACCCCCCCTGTACCGCTGGGTTCAGAGTTAAACCCCCTGTACCGCGTTTTCAAACATCCTTGCAACCCCCCCTCCTGAACGCCCTA
Source organism: Chlamydomonas reinhardtii (assembly GCF_000002595.2). NCBI lineage: Eukaryota > Viridiplantae > Chlorophyta > Chlorophyceae > Chlamydomonadales > Chlamydomonadaceae > Chlamydomonas > Chlamydomonas reinhardtii. The sequence continues at coordinate 3,060,594 of NC_057008.1, read as the reverse complement.
ACCTGGCCAACCCCCCACCTGCTGCGCCGCCAGCTCGTGTGTGGGGCTGACCACCAGCGCCTTCACAGCATTGGGCCACTGCTCCGCCTGACCGCTGGCCTGCGCCGCCGCCCGCAGCGACTTGAGCCGAGCCAGCAGCGGCACCAGGAACGCCAGCGTCTTGCCGCTGCCTGTGTGGTTTGGGGGCGGAGGGGCGGGAGCCGCACGTGGGGACGGCGCGGTTGGCGGGGATTGGTGGGGAAGGCGGGGATTGGCGGGGAAGGCGGGGAAGGCGGGTTTGCGGAGGTAAGGAGAAGAAGTGGGGGCAGCAAACACAGCGGGGGGGGGGGGGCAGGGCCTGCCCTCACGTGGCCTGCTCTGTCGACCCCCACCTGCGCCACTACCTGCGCTCCGCCCTCACTTGCAAGCGCTCCCGGCCTCACCCTCACGCATGGACGCGACTGCCCCCTTCCCCTCCCCCCTCCCCCTCTCCCTCTCCCCTCCCCCTGCCCCCCCTCCCCCTCCCGCACCTGTGGGCGCCACCGCCAGCAGCTCCCGCCCCTCCAGCAGCGCCGGGATGGCCTGGCGCTGGATGGGCGTGGGCGCGGTGAAGCCCGCCGCACGCAGCGCCGCCAGCAGCCGCCGCCCCACCTTGTAGCTGCAGGGTGTGCGATGGGACAGTGTTAAGGCAGGTTGGTGAAGTCCCGCAGGGTGCAGCTGATTCCCAGACCCCAGGAGATGCAGGGTGTGCAGGCGTGGGGTTCAGGGCAGGGAGTTCAAAGGCCTGGATCGCGGCCGCCTGGGTGTTTGGCAGCGGTTGTTGGATTGGGTGGGGAGAGTGGAACACCCAATGGTGTAGCACGTGGCTCAGCCGCCCCGTTCCTCCTCCCATGCCCCCGTGTTGCTGCTCCCATGCTCCCGCACACACGACGCACGCCCAAACATTTATGCATGATGGGCACAGTCAGAAATTCCAAACACACACGCGCATGCGCACGCGCGCGCCCAAGCACGCACCGTGAGGCCAGCTCCGCAAAGCTCTTGAGCGGCGCAGGCACGTCCGTGCCAGTGGCCTTGATGCGGAGGGCCTGTGTGTACGGTATGTGTACGGTATGTGTACGGTATGTGTGGGGGAGGATGTGTCGGCCGGCCGACCTGCCGTCGTGCAGTGCAAAGTTGCCCTTGCCCTTGCCAGACGGGGCCTCGTTTCATCGGATTGGGCAAGGGCCTACATTGCCCAGGCTGCCTCTTACTCTTGGCTCTCCGGGGATGGCTGAAGATCTCAGAGGCCCAGCCACCCAGCCACCCAGCCACCCAACCACACAGCCACCCAACCATCCAGCCACCCAACCACCCAATCACCCAGCCACCCATCCACCCATCCACCCAACCACCCAGTCACCCATCCACCCATCCACCCAACCACCCAGCCACCCAACCACCCCTGCCCGCACCTTGCGGATGAGGTTGGCCTCCTCATGGGGGTCGTTGGTGTGCACCACCGGAATCACGTCATCCACCAGCGGGCCCAGCTCCGAGCCGCCGTCCCGCTCGCCGGCTGCGCCTGCGACTGCCCCGTTGCTGACGTCAGCAGCCGTTGCGACACCGCGGGCCTTTCGCCCCGCGGCCGCCGCCTCGCCGTCCTCCTCATCCTCCCCAACCTCCTCGCCCTCGTCCTCCTCATCCTCCCCCATTTCATCCGAATCCTCCCCTTCCAACCCCTCGTCTTCCTCCTCGCCCTCCTCCAGCTCGCCCTCCAGCTCGGCATCCTTTTCGTCCTCGTCCTCGTCCTCCTCGTCCTCCGCCTCCTCGTCCTCCTCCTCCTCCGCCTCCTCGTCGCCCTCTTCCACCTCCTCGTCGTCACTGTCGCCCTCCCGGGCGAACAGCGCAATGTCGGGCTCATCTGCGGGCGTGCAGTCGCAATCGGAACGCAAAGCGGGCACGGCTCGTTGCCAGCATCCGTGAAAGACAGAGAGCCTCACGGCGCGCCCTGCTGCCAAGCTCGGCATGTGCGTCTGCACCAACCCGTTGCACGGAAGCCGCGCTGGTCCTATGTCCTGGCGCCAGCAGTAGGATACCCGCTGGACCCACGCAACACCAGCACTTTTAATCGGCATGCACTCCGGCCTTTCACGGACGGATGGCAACTGGGGCCTACCAAACGTCAACGTCCGCGTGCAGCTGCACATCGCGCCAACTTGCTCAGTTCGCGGCCGCATCCCGCGAGGACCCAACAGCCGCCACGCGAAGTCTCAATACCTCCTGCCCCCTCCCCCCTTCTTAAATTATCATGAATGTACCCCCCCTCACACACACACCCAGCGCCAGGCCAGCCTTACCTTCCTCCTCCGACACCCCTGCCGCCGCCTTGGCGGCCGCTGCGTTCAGCCGCCGCCGCTTCTTCGCGTTGGCTTTGGCTTGCCTCCGCTTGCTTCCCACTTCACTGCCCGCCGCGCCCTGGCGCCGCGCCGACGCCATTGCCTCCTCCTGTATCGCCGCCGAGCTCACTGCGTAGGAAAGTTGCAGGCAGGAGTTCGCGAGGGTTTCGTGAACGGTCATATCCTACGAGCTAGGGATGGCATCTGCGGTGGGGTGCAGGTCTGGTTGAGGCGGACGCGCCCTGAGTCCGGTTCTGGACACTGTTGTGCCAGAGAGAACTATGATACTGTAGCATTGCATACGCGTGTGGGTAGCTTTACAGCAGATGGCTGAAGGTCACGGCAGGTGGAGACAGTCCTGGCGACTAGCGGGGTGCTTGGTACCGGTGCGTGCCAGCAAACCGCAAGGCACGAAGGCATTTGCAGAGGCTCCCTGGGGCCCCGCTGTCATTTTCGGGCATTTATCATTAAGCTCACCCGCTTTGGGGTTGAACGCATCTATATCCTTCCTGTAGCGCCGGCGGTCGAAATGCGCGCCGCCGGTAAGCAGCGCAAAGGCGTCCATAGGAGCAACAACTTTGTGTTCACCACCAATCGGCCATGTCGGGGTAGACAGGGAAGAGCTTTGCTGTAAAGAAACTCCTGTTGGTTTCGGATACTAATGCAGGGTCGCGGGAATGGGCCGAAACGCATTAACATGTATGGAGCTATTGCAACTGAGCTGGCGCCAACTTCAGCTGTGTGCGCGTGGGCGATGCTGACTGGAATGGGGCGTGCACAGTCGGCAATTTCACTGCTGCACCACCGGTCCCTGCTTTGAGCTGTATAAGTTACAGAGGTGAGAAACTATAATATAAGGCACATCAAGCAGGCTCTGCGCATAGACGCTTGCGGCTTGGGCCAACGAGGACTCGTCGCGCGCAAAACCGCTCGCGAGCTGTAATCATCTACGATATCGGTCATATTTTCATCCACATCACTCAAGCGACGACTGTCACAGTGTTCAGGATGCTCGCATCGCTATCTCGGCAAGCTGGGGCCCTGGTCCGCCACAGCGCGCTGCAGGTAAACTGCTGCATTGCATCACTTTGGGTGCTGCTGCTTGCTCAAACACTTGCCCTTTGTGCAGGTTGAGTCTGCGACGGCTGCTCACGGATCAATTAGTGCCTGCATCACCCAGCCTCTGCCAACCGGCTCGGGACTGCTATGCTGCGGCAGGTGGGCGGACACGGATACAGGTGGAGGGGGGGATGCGGGCAGAGTGATTGATAGGGTTTGGGGTAAGGGGGAAAGGGGGGAGGGTGTGGGGACCGCGGCCTTGTTCAAGGGTCGGCACGGGTCCTGCAGCACAGCCTGCAGGTTGCCGTACGCTCCGTGGCGCCCGCTTACAACCTGGCCTGCGTGTGTTTCTCCCGCAGCTCGCAGTCATGTGCCCCTAGCTATAGCACCGCGGCAGTACACTGGCAGGAGGGGGCCTGCCGCAGCAGCGACGGTGGTGACGGCAACACCAACAGCTCCAGCGGCTGCACCAGCACCTCAGGGCACTGGGCTGCTAGGTCAGCCTCCACAACCCACCGTTGGCGGAGAGCGCTCGGATGCAGCGCCGAAAGCAAGGTCGTCGATTGGACACGTGAAGAAGACCAGCCGGGCTCAGGGGCGTCGATAGCGGTGCTGGTCGCGCCCTTCACCAGCCTTGCACTGAGGGTAAGATGGGCGAGGGTGTGTGCATGCCCAACGCCTTGCGCCTTGCTCCTGCTGAAGCAGTGTAGAGTGAAGTGAGGAACCAGTAAAGTATGATTTTGTTCATGAAGGAGGGTAACGGTTCATGGCATGCCGTGCGCCGCTGCACGACGACACAGGTCGCGTCAGCTCAGCGTCGTGGTCACATGCCCACCGCCCAGCGTTCACTAGCCCCACCACTCGAACCTCCTCGGAATACGGTAACCGAAAACGCCAACCACCGGCCTCTGTTATTACAGATGGGTCTGGGCAGCCGCGGCGGCATCCTGGCCGCGCGGCGGCTGCGCGGCGAGCCGGAGCCGTTTGAGGACGAGCAGGATGACGACGAGTACGAGGACGGCGAGTACGTGGATCTTGATGATGAGGAGCTGTTGGGAGATCTGGACGAGCTTGACGAGATGGAGATCGACGGCGAGTGGGACGAGGGCGAGTGGGAGGAGGACCGCCAGGCGGAGGAGGAGCTGGGAGAGGGCGAGGAGCGGCCGGGGGCGGGTGCGGGGGCGGGCGAGGGGCGGAAAGGCGGCGTGGCGCCGCCGCTGCCGCCTTCGCCGCGGCCAGGGCGGGACTGGCGGTCGTGAAGGTGAGGAGAGCGGCAAGTGTGAAGGGGGCTTCACAGCCTTCACTTGATGGAGCGCAAGGCAGGTGGACATTGTGCACGCATGCAAAACTTGGCAGGCCTGTACCCATATCTTCCATCTACGCAGTAGGAAAACATTCTGGGAGCTTCGAAGCGTCGACGTTTTGGCGAATTTTGAAGGAATTGAGACGTCTTGGGAGGCTAGGGGCGTAGATGGTGCTGTAGGGTTCATCTGCAGAGTACTCTGCGTACACGGCACGGGCCACAGGGCATCGACAAGATACACGGCACGGGCCACAGGGCATCGACAAGATACATGGCACGGGCCACAGGGCACGGGCCACAGGGCACATGCATCGGCAAGATACACGGCACGGGCCACAGGGCATCGACAAAGAGCTAGCTGCACGTGGGCGGGATTCGCCTTTGCTGCGGAAGGTCGGTGCTGACTGCTGAGGGTACAGCTCGATCGTTTGAGGCTTCTTTAGTGACGTTGGCGAGGCCCTTGCGGTATGAAAGCCTGTTGCCGCGAAGGTCACGGTCAGAGGTGTTGTCCATTCGGCGGATTTCAAGTGCAACCATTGAATCAATGCCGGGACTGCGATTGAGAGTCCTGTACAGAACTGCAACGATCTGTAACAGTCCCACACTCCCACCCAACTGGTACGCTGCATGGCAAAGGCTTCTTGCTCTACATCTGCCCACAGCTCCGCCGCCAACCTCAGCTATCTGAACGTTGCAGCTCAGCAACCCCCGGCATCGCAGCATTCCTAGAAGCCCTGCGCCAAAGACTTATTGCATGACAGTCAGATTGCCGCCGTACGCAGCAACATCCGTACCGTACTTCCATACTGCGTGCTTGCAGCAGGGGGTCGGCCCAGCTCGGTAATGTGCCACCGTCTGCACGTCACCTACCGCCCAAACCATTCCTTTCCTATGCTTCTTGTCATGGCCGCTGGCACTTGTCCACTCCTCGCCACACACACAAACCCACTAATGGTACCCACACATACCGTACCACACATACCACGCACACGCACACACATTCCCTTCGAAACACATTCAAGCGCGAAACGGTTAGAACGCCCTTTCTTTGTAAGACCCGCACTCGTCAAAGTATACACATTTGCCACTGTACATACCGCAAACTACGCTGGCAACACTAAGGTTTGCCCTTCCTTCTTAGTCCGCTTGCTATTTCGTCACACGTGAGGACACACGATGCCTGTACTCCGCTCCAGCCCGTGTCCCATACTCGTGGTCAGAACCCACTCATTAAACACATAACAAGGAATCCGCGCAGTCGTTCACTCCAGCATCATTTGATATGCTCGGTCCTGCTACTACACGTCAAGTGCGGTAACTACAACGCTCCAAGCCTTGAGTAGTCCATCAGCAGGGTTGTTTGACATGAGCTGCGCGCCTTGGACGACCAATTTGGCCTACTCACAAGGTTGCCTGACCACAAGTTTGTCTACCCTGTAGTTGTCATGTGATGTGTATCCAGGCTAACGCTAGTGTATATCAGTAAGGCTACTCGAGTTAGTCCCAGTCAGTATAGTGTCCGCAAAAAGCGCGGATGTCCGAATCAGTCAAGTCCAAGCACAATCAAAGGCAATCCGGGTCAAACGCTGCACCATTGCCACGCAACACGCGGTCAACACACACTGTAACGTACGCTTGTAAATTTTTACCTGCTGCCCTGCAAAACCCTGCCGCCTCCCTGCCCAAGCACACCTGCCGCTTCCATGTCGCTGCAAACATTTGGCCTAGCTGGCCAGCCCCTCAGGCACTTATTTCACTATGGCGCGGTCGCTGCCTCCTCCACGGACACCAGCAACGGCGCCGGATCCACGCCCGCTGCCATCAGCGCGGCCACCAGGACCTCCACCTTGCGGCTCTGCTCACCAAGGCACAGCATGAGCATGTCCCGCTCGTCCTCCTCATCCTCGCCGCTGCCCTCCATGTCCTGCCGCTGCTGCTCCTCGGCGTGGCTGGCAGCGGCAGCCATGCTCTCACACGCCTGCAGGGGCGCTGCCGCCGCCTGAGACACACGCCCGCACTGTTCGCGAAGGAGCTCCAGCTCATTGTCGTGCGCAGAGCGCTGCGCCCGCTCCTCTTGCAGCCGCGCAGCAAACATCGCCCGCTCCTGCTCGAGCTGCAGTGCCAGGCTGGCGCGCTCCGCCGCCTCCTTGCCCAGCTGTGACGCCAGCATCGACCGCTGGTTGGCCTCCTGCTTCAGCCCCAGCCTCAGGGCCTCCCGCTCTGCGCGCACTGTCTGCAGCTGTTCCTCCATGGCCGCCCGCTCCGCCCGCTCCTGCTCGAGCTGTGTGGCGAGGGCCGCCCGCTCCGCCTGCTCCTGCTCGAGCTGCGTGGCGAGGGCCGCCCGCTCCGCCCGCTCCTGCTCGAGCTGCGTGGCGAGGGCCGCCCGCTCCGCCCGCTCATGCTCGAGCTGCGTGGCGAGGGCCGCCCGCTCCGCCCGCTCATGCTCGAGCTGCGTTGCGAGGGCCGCCCGCTCCGCCCGCTCATGCTCGAGCTGCGTGGCGAGGGCCGCCCGCTCCGCCTGCTCCTGCTCGAGCAGGACCAGCGGCACATACCGGGCTGGCATATGCTGATGTCCCTGCGCCGGTTGCTGCGCTGACCCGGACAGGCCGTCTGGGCTGGCGACACAGCGGCGGCGCGGCGGCGGAATGGCGGGCGTCGCCAGCACCTTCACGGGGCCGTTGGGGGCTGCGGTGGAAGGCGGTGACGAGCAGCACGATGAGCTACCAGTCGGGGCAGCTGCCGCTGCCGAGGCCGCGGCGAAGGGTGACGGCAGAACGCCGAGCCCAGCCAGCGCGCGGGCCGCTTCTGCCACGGTCTGGTTGAGCTGCGGTGCAGCGGCCGAGCTGAGATCGGCCGAATCTACCGAGGACTCGCTGCGTGCGGGCGCGGCCTCCAGCAGTGCGCCGCGCAGCTGCTTCAGCTTCAGCAGAACCTCATCCACCGCGGAGCCCGTTCCGGCCGCGGCCGGCACCCGGATGTTGTTTGACGGGGGCGCTGGCGCGGCCGGGCGCTCGGAAGCAGGCTGGGGCTGACGAAGCTCCTGCTGCTGACGAAGCTCCTGCTGCTCCAGCTGCTGGGGGTGCTGCGGCTGGGCAGCCTGCTGTTGGAAGTGGGGTGCCGGCGAGAGCACCAGTGACGGCGCAGGCAGCTGGGCCGATTCGACTGCCGCGGCGGGCACATCGAATGTGAAGTTGCTGGGTACGGCACATGCAAAGGTGAAGCTTTGCCCACGGTACGGCGAGGTGTCCTCGGAGCAGCTGATGGCGTGTGACCTGATGACCTTAGGCGACTCAGGCGCTGTGCCTGGCACAGCACCAGAGGGTGAGCTTGGCGCCGAGCCTTCCGACTCAGCGAAGGAGAGCGAAAGAGACAGGATGCGGTTGAGCGAAGCCGCGTCGCTGCCGCCGTCCACGTCAGCTAGGCCATGGTCGGTGGCGCCACGCTCCGTAGCCGTCGGCTCCACAGCCTGCTCGCCATTTGGTGTAGAGGGTGCCGTGTCGCACTGCATGTTAGGTGTCTGTCCGCCGCACGGCACTTGCGGAGGTGGGCACACCTCCACACGCGGTTCGTGCGTGGGGTGCACGGGCGCATGGCCCACTGCCGCGAAGTTGATTGGCACCTGCTCACGAGGCGAGTCGTCCTCCTCCATCGGGCCATAGGTGCTACGCAGTAAGTCGAAGGAGCCCGCCAGGCCGTCTGCCAGGCCGTTCACCGAATGCGCGCCGTCGTAGCTGTTGGTCCTGCTGTCGGGTCCGGCAAGGGAGCTGCTGCTGCTGCTGCGGGTGGTGGAGCGGCTTCCGAAGAAGGGGCTACAGTCGGAGCCTGAGCTGGGTGGCCCGGAAGAAGGAAGCTCCTGTTCCTGTACTGCCCCGGCGGGCAGCAGCAACCGGCTTGGCAGCGTGGGAGGCTCGAAAATTGAGCACGACGACGCCACTGGTGCCAGTGGGCAGGGAAGGAGCGAGCTCGAGTCGGCAGTGGGCGCCACACTGAGGTTGTTTTGCAGGACGTACCGCTGCGTTAGAGACCGCCTGCGAGGCAAGAGGAAGAGCAAAGTTAGCGGTAGCATGTGGCATGACCATAACGGCCAGCACCATAACAGTGTTCGAGGCCTTGATTCTATATATCCTACCCACCGTGAAGCAGGCCGTGCTTGAGGGCAGCTCTGTACCATCGGTGGTGGCGCGAGCCGCTCGCCGTTCTGGGCCTCGCTCTCTTTGCCGCGCTCCACCCATCGCCCAAGCTGTAAGGCGACAAAAGAATACAAGTTGTATCTAGGGACGACCGTCGAGGGCATCGCCGCTGCAGGTCCCTCGCGCGTCAGGAAGCCCGGAAGACGTTCGCTGAAAGGCGGGTCCCCCGTTCAAGTAACCAGGACTTGTTTACCTCCGTGTTGAAGTACATCGTATTTTGCTCGCCAAGGTGAGCTTGGGGTGCCTTGCAGCTAGCGCCGAATCCCCCCTGCCAAGGAGTCCCTCAGAAAGTTAGCGTCTCCCGAGGTTGCAAGCGGACTCGGCAGCCAAGCTTACCAGCTTTGGCATCATCCTCCATAGCGCGAAGCCTCCTGCGCGCGGTCGTTCGGTGTCCATTTATTTTGCCTGTAGTCAACACTTGACTTCGCTTCCGGCAGACTCTAGTCGGATTCAAGCTACAGCATAGCACTGCAGTAAGACAGTCAAGGTTTGTTTTGAGCTTGTGACCTTCTCGGCGTCGGTCCACATCGAGGCGAACCTGCCTCCCCATCGCGACCGGGGTGCCCGGCTGCCCGCTGCCGAGCTGGACACGAACGTGCGGGGCTTTAATACATGTGTGCCTGTGCTTCCATACAGGGCTGATGCAGAGCCTTCACCCCATGGGTTCGTGCTTGTTGCGTACCGCGGTCGCAGATGCCAACCCATTCTATCGGTAAAAGTCTCCCGCGAAGGGTCCTCAGGTCCTCCCCCCTCGTCTAGGCGCCGCGCCCCAACCCGCACGGAGCGGCCACGTCCAACACGAGTTTCCATAGCCGTTTCCATACCGTACTTGGGCTCCTAAGCTGATGCCTGGACTCGCGTTCCTTTTCAGCCGCCTTGAAGACCATCGTCCCTTGCCGGCGCCTCCCGCCGCTTTCGCAGTGCAGCTGGTGATACGTCATACCTTCCACCATGGTCCAACCATAACCTGTTGGGGAAACCCGGCACAGAGGTGTGTCCATGCAAACACGTCCCTGCAGGTCTGTCACGTCCTGTCAGACTCGGTACACTATGTTGCAATGCCCATGTATCGGGCCTAAGTCAAAGGCAGGCCCGCAGCTGTAACTGAACCACTCCTGCGCGCCCATCTTTGGGGGGCGTCGGGTCGATGCAGGGGTGCTCGTGTCGCCGGGCGGGGCGATGCATGCAGATGCGTGTTCGCAGACGTGCGCGGACGCAGCGTGACCGCAAGGTTAGCACATACAGAAACCTATTACCGCAATTCTAGAAGCATGTATGCTGCGCTGGGACCTTGGCCTCGCGCAGCGTGTCTGCAGTTGGCACAGCAGCGCGCACGTGCAAGCTTATGATTATAGAAAACTACTCTCTAAAGCATACAAACCTAAAATCAGCGCAATAGCAGAAACCTCTTTGACGAAGAAGCTGCCAAGTTCGACGTCGACGACAAACCGACCTTATACGAAACCGCCGCAATCCAGCTCATTGTGGGTTCATGTGCATCTAAACTTTCAATAATAACTGGTGACCGAAAGCAGACGTCCCTGAAGTCGGGACATCGCCCGCCACGTTTGACAGTCGCTCTGGCTCTTCCCCGAACGTTTCCATAACCCCGTATTGTTATATGGGCATGATTGCAGGTGCTATTGGCTGGCGCGTCGCTGCCGATTCCGTATGTCAAAGTGCACAGCTGCAGAGCATCCATGTGGTGCGCGTGGCACTAAGGAGCTGCGCGGCGGAGGCAGTGGGCCGGCTTCGAGCGTGAACACTGGCGTGGAGTCTTGCAGGGGTAGCGTCATCAGCGAACAAGTGAGCTGCGAGTGCAGTGTCGGGAGCACCCGGCCGCGTGACCCGGTCCGGAAAGTAAATTGCTGGCGCCGATACTGCTTCGACGCACGAGCGAACCCTGCAGCATCGACGCACGGGCCGGCCCGCCACACTCGCCGCACCCATACTCGCCGCACTCATATCCATGGGCTCTCTGGACGCCAGTTCGCCAGCACCACCGACCGCCCTTTCACGGAAGCGCGCCCGCCTTTCCTCCTGGCCGGCATGCGTTCCTGAGGCGACCGCCGTTTCAGCAGTTGCAGCGTCACCAGCAGCAGCCGGCGTGGCGCTCCTCAGGGCCCACATACACCGCGCGCTTTCCCGGCCAGCCAGCCATCCTGCCTCCACAACAGGCACCTGCAACTGCCAGCCCTTATGTTTGGCCTCGGCCGCCAACGCATGCAAATGCACGTGGAGCTGTCACGGCGTTGCCGCTGCCGCAGACACGTGGCCCCGCCGCATGGCTGCAGCTGCGGCTGCAGGCTGCGACACTGCAGCGGCGGACTTGCCGGCGACTCCCAAGTTTGCTCCGAGCAGCGACAACCCAATGCTTCCGCTGGAGTCTGCTGTTGCGACCACGACCGCTGCGGCGGCAGCCGCACCCGCGGCTGCCACGGGTGGGTAGCGTAGGGACGATGACCCAGCTGCTGATGACGCCGGCGCGGCGGGGACACACAGGCGGCGGCGGCGGCGTGGTGAGGAGCGGGGGCAGCGTCGCGACTGCGGATGACGAGTGTTGCGGAACTAATGCGTACGTAGACCAGAGCGGAAGGCGGGGTGGGCTTGCAGGCGGCACGAGAGTAGGCAGTCAGTAGCGCAAGTTGCGAATTCACATCTTACCTCGTAACCGATGACGGTAAACGCTGTGGACGGTCGCGCCCGGAGCGGATGGAGTGAGAGCAGCCACGTGCAGCAGTGGAGCTGCAAGCACGCAGTGTCCGGGCGCCAACGCCCTTGGAGCACGCGCGGGTTGCGGCGGCTGACGCCGCAGCGCCGGCGGTGCCGCCTCCATCCACTCCGCCGCGCATAGCGCAGTGTGGCATCATGTATGGCTGCGACGGCAGCTGCCGCCGAAACGCCGCATGAGGAAGCTGAAGCGTCTCCTTTGACGGCTTTGGGGGCTGCGACACTGTCGGTATCGGCGTCAGCGGCGGACCAGAGGCCCCCGCCGGCGGCTGGAGGCGGTGGTGCGTGCCCACAGCCGCCGTTTGGTGGAGCCGGCGTGGCGTTTCAGCCCCGCTTCACACCGCCGCCGCCGCCGCCACGGTCACCACACCAAGCCCACCCACATTACTACCCCTACAACAGCCACCACCACCTGCACCACCACCCCTACCACAAAAGCCAGCAGCCGCGCATACACTGCTACGCAGCAACCAGCAGCAGCAGCAGTGAGCGCAATGTGTTCGCCCCGGGAGTCATGGCCGCCGCCTGCACCCCCGCCTCATCAGCAGCACCCTCGCCTCGCCTGCACCCTCGCCTGCACCCTCGCCTCAGCAACACGCGGCGCACAGCTCTCTTTCACTGCCACTGCCGCCGCGGCTCAACGTAGTTTACCCCTGGGTGGCGCTTATATGGCCTCCGCCGCCGCCGCCGCCATTCTGGCCCGCTGGCGGCGGCGGCGGAAGCGGCGGGCGGGCACTGCCGGCCACAGGCCGAGTAGTAACGCCAGAGTCGTTTGCAGCAACTGCCGGCACTGCACCGGCAGCGGCAGGCGCCGCCGCAGGCAGGCCTTCCCCGCCGCCGTTCAGAAGCCACAGCGCGCCGCCGCCTGTGGGCAGTACGGATGACGACGACGGCGGAGGCGGCGGCGGGAGCGGTGGCCGTTCCACGTCCCAAACGGCGGCTGGGGCTGCCGAGGCCTGCAGCTGTGCTGGTTGCGCTGCCTGGAATGCCATGGCTGGGCGGCAGCAGCGAAACACCTCGGGCGTACCCGCCGCCAGCCGGCCCGCCGCCGGCGGTCGCAAGCGTGCTCCCACCGTACACCGTACGCCGCCGTTTCGACTCAAGGCCGAGCATGGCGCTTTGCAGTACTTTATTTGAGCTTCCCACGCACGCGAAGGGCTGCTCTACCCTCCTCCGCCGCACTTCTGGCACGCTACGTCCGCAGCGCCCCCTTTCGCTGCGCCGCCGCAACCGCCGCCATGGTCACACGCTGCCTCCGAAGGGCGAACGGGCTGAACGCGGATATGCATGCTGTCTGCAACGGTGCTGCATGCAGTGCGTGGTAGCTTAAGGCAGGCACTTGGTCTGACGTACGCACCATTGGCGCATGCACGTGTGCATGCACAGTCTGGCCCACATGCAGGCAGGTTTGGTAGAGCAGGGTTGGGCATCATGCATTGCCAACTGCACTTTCATTCTTCGGGTTTCTTGCGGGCCGCTCCGTGTTAACTGCTTACCGTGACTACCAGGGACAGTTGGGATTGGTTAGGGTGTTTGATGATTGTTGATGACGTGCCGTCTGTAAGCGGGCCAGGCAATGAGGTGTCGCCGATCAGAGGCTGGTTAATCGTGACCCGCCAGAGCGGGACCGCGCGTGTCTCGTACAGTGTTCGTTACGGATGGCGCGATAGGCAGTTAGAGGTCACTGGCGGCCTCAACAGAGTGGCCTGATCCTTGCGGCCGTTCCGTCGTGTCGTGTTGGTGCCACGCTGGCACGACAGGTATCCTGAACTAGATACGGTCCCTAGCTGGTGGAAGACAGGCAGGACTGGCAAGGCCGTGGGATGTGAAATGGTGGCTGCAGGGCTTGCATCTTCGGGGAGCGGCAAGAAGCGGGCCCCCATGTATGTAGGCCCTCGGGCGAGAAAGACTGGGCGCTTCCGGGGTTGCATTCTCGCCGCGCGGGGCTGCTGTTTATGCGGCTTCTTGGGCGGCACCGCTTTCCCTCATGTATCCATCCGCATTTTAGCATTTTTAGGGCCTGGGCTGCGTTCATCCAGCGCGACCGCGCGCTCCACCGCGTCGCCAAGCAGCTCACGGGCGGCAGGCCCAAGGAGGAGGTGGTGGTGGGGTGGGGTTCGTGGGCCTTCCAGGGAGGGAAGGGCGGCTCCCCCATCTCCGTCAGGGGCGGGCGCGCGCCGACGGGGCGGCTCATCAAGCTGCTCCGTGAGCGCTACGCCAAGCATGTGTTCATCATCGATGAATACAAGACCTCCAAGGTGGGTGGGTTGAGTGGGATTGCAATTGCCGGTTTGTGAGTGGGCCGCTGGGTTTATGCCTGGCTTTAGCGGAAGCCCTTGTGTGGCCCCCCTCCCTCCCACCCTCCCGACCATGCAGACCTGCTGCAACTGCGGGTGTCAGGAGATGGCCATCAAGCGGCTTGGGGGGCTGAAGGAGGGGCAGCGGCCCTGGTCGGTCAAAGTCTGCAACGACTGCTTGACGACCTGGGTGAGGACCGTGCATGTGCGGGGACGGCTGGGCACTGGGGACGGATTGATTGACAGGTTGACGGTTGGGACAGCTCATGTTGCGCTCTCTTCTTCCTCCCCGTTCCCCATCCCCAGAACCGCGACGTCTCCGCCGCCAACGTGATCCGTGTGCTCCTCCTGCTGAAGCTGATGGGCTTCGAGCGGCCGGCCAAGCTGCAGCGGCCGCCATGGCCGCCAGCGGCGGCGGGGCCGGGCTGAGAGCCTGAACGGCGCTAGCAGGGCGTGGGGCTGAGGGTGCACGTGTCGATTGGCGGCGAGTGACGTGACTAGTTTGTTAGCTGCGGGTTAGCACGGACTGTGCACCCCACCCAACCGGCCACGTCCGGATTTGCGGGGATGCCAAAGGCCCCCAACATAGAGGCGTGTGCTTAGTAGGCGCCCGCGTCAAGGTGGCTGGGTTGATAACGACCCGGGAGGGGAGGGCTCAGCCCTTTTCCTGCCTCCCTAAGGCAGCCACCTCCTTGTTAGTGACTCTTCTTGCCTATTGCATGTAAATAGGCGGCGGGGAAAATTCGGGACAGCTGACATGCGCCATCACCGTTCTGGTAAAACTCCGCTACCGGGCACATCGTTCCCCCCCACGACTGCAGACGGCGAGGTACGAGCAGGCGAAGTCGTACCCCCCCCCCCCCAGCACGGTAGCGAAGTAAGGAAGCCGTTGGATAGCGTCCTCAACATGCATGCCGCCTTGCATGCCGCCGCCACCCACCCACCCCGGGCCCCGCGCCACCACCACCAGGCCCTGCGCCGCCGTTTCTGATGCAGTAATGCTTCATACTTATTGTGCATATGTGATCTGCGTATTCTTTTTTGCCCTGCACCCGCGAGCGTGGTATCTCGTCCATGCTGCACTGCTTCTTGCTGAGTACATTTCCCATTTTCCCCACTGCTTGCCAGCCACGACCACCACATCCGCACCCCTGCTCCGTTTCTTTGCGTTCCTCTGCGTTCCGGTAAGTTGATGACTAGACGCACAGTGGATAGGAGTGGATTGCGCCTGCTGACACGCAGACCATGGGCCGTCATGGGCCCTCCCAGCGGACTTCCCCTGGCGCAGACCATGGGCCCTGAGCTACGCCATGTGGATAGATGGGCATGCCGCATGCGCATCAGGGGCAGGTACGCAAAGCGTCGCCTTGCAAGAGTGATCAGCAACCGAATGCCTGAGCTGTCCATGCCAGGGGAGGGCCTCCCCTGGTCCATCCGGTCACGGGCACGCCGTGAATCCAGTTGTGCCGCACGCAGCAGCTCGGCAGCGGCGTGCTTGCGCGGGCCTGATTGGCAGTCTCGACTTATAGGCTGCAAGATTTCGAGCTTTCTAGGCACGGGTTGTGGTTGCTGGGCGGGCTGAGCCGTGGCATTCCCCGCAGGGTGAAGCCCACACCGCCGCGACCTGAATCGCTCGCCTAACCAGTCCGGGGCACAGCTCCACAGCTCCGCGGCTCTGTTCTACAAGATAGCTTGCAAATACGAATGCATCCTCGACGTAGGGATTTCTTTGGCGTGCGATAACCTTCGCCGGCGGCATTCCGTCAGACCCGGCCACGCTCGACTCCTCTAGTTTCTGTCACTTCAAAATAGCTCTGTATCTCATCAGCAGTATTCGTTCAAGGATCCGGCTCTACTTCGCTTGCTTACTAGCGAGTACACTTGGCGGGCGGGTCAGTTCCCCGGCTGTGGGCTTTTGTTAATACTAATTTGCCATGCACCTTCTGCAAGAGTATCTGTACCCATGTATACTAGTTAAACTGCGTCTGAGGCCTGATCGCAGGAAGCCAGCTTTGTGCGGCTGAGAGGGCCCACCGTTCCCTCCATAAGGAGCTCGTAAGAGTATATTCAACGTTGTTTAATGCAAATGATATAGAGCCAAGGCAAAAGGGCGAGCGGATGGCACTCCCCGCCCGCCCGCCAGGTCGTACGACCTCGCCGAGCAGGCTGATAGAGCCCCGTGCGGAGACGTTTCTTCCTGCAGGCTCGCGACAAACACCGTGTCGCGCTGCCATTACCACATAGGCAAGCTGTGCTCCGTTGTTAGTACAAAACAGAACGTGGCGAACGATTTTAAACCGGTTCGATTACACACGGCCTGGTGAGCTGGGGCCCCGAGGCAACGCTGGAACTATCTAGCTACAAGTTGCAGAACACTGGAAGCAGCTGTGTTAGGCGAGAGTCCAGTATCCCCAAACCCTGCGGCTCGACTCTTCTTTCTGTCCGACGCGTTGCCATCGCTGCAAATTACGCAGGGGCGCTGCTGAGCTCTCTATAATCTCTAGGCTCTTCTAATGAGGAGCCTGGGGCTGCTCGTCGCGGTTCTCGCGCTAGCGTGAGTGCTGGCGGCAGATGGTAGCCATTGCTAGCAGGGTGGGGAAGCCGCGACAGTTATCATGGTGTCATCAGCCCGCAATGATTATGGATGGTTATCATGTTCACGTTTCTGGTGGGAAGGACTCTATAGCTTGCCCGCGGCTTGAGGAGTTGCTACGCGACCTTGCTCCAGCTTTTCACTTCGCTTCGCCGTGCCACCTACAGGAGCACTGCGCGGTCGCAGTCAGATGACCTTGATGTTCTAGCCAGGGCAGCTGCTGCCCGTGGTGATCCTGACTTCCCCTACGCGACGTGCACGCGTTCGCCATCGAGGAGCATCTACTCGACTCTGCCGGTGACCACCAACCCGGCGCCCAGCACCTATTGCTGGACCATCCGCGTTAGCCAGTCGCAGTGCACGACGCAAAATGCTTGCTGCAGCGCTGATGTCCACAAGATGGAGCTGGATGTTGGTGAGCCTGCGGCTCCGGGGGAGGGGGGCGTGCACGCAGCACAAACACACACGCGCCGGGTCTCTCGCGGTTGGCAGCTGCGCGCCGCCATTGTTTTGGCAGCAGCACAGCTTTGACAAAGCTTTCACAGAGGGATCATGCATCCTTCTAGACACACACACCGTGGCTGTACGGTGCGGCCGGGCCAACACAAAAAGACACAGCGGGCTCTTTTAGGACGGCCCAGCGCCGAGCGCAGCAGGTTGCCACGCGGGCTGCCAGCCAGCGGCGCGGCGAGGGTTCAGCTCACAGCCGCACGACACAGCATCCTTCACCCCCCTACCGCTGTACCTGGCTACGCCTTCACTGCTAAAATAATCATGAATGTAACCCCTTACCACCATGCCGCTCTTACCTGCCCTTTCCTCCCTTGCCGACTGCCTCTTTCTCAGACGCTGCGTGCGATGTGCCGAGCCAAAAGGTGACCGCCACCATCAACGGCAAGCCCACGCCTCAGGCGGCTGACATTGTTAAGCCGCCCAACGCCGCGGACTACCAGCGCACCCTGCGTATCCCCGGCCTGGCCCTGAACGCGGGCAACGCCAATAACGCCGTGGTTTGCATCAAGGTGCGTGGCAGCCCTGCGTACCTGGGTTTTGGGCGTTTGCAGCAGAGGCGACACACACACAAACACGTACAGATACACACACGAGGTCTGTGTGGCTATGATGGATTTTGCGGCAGCGTGGGCCGCCAGGGCAGGCGCGCGATGCAACCGGGGCGCAGGGAGCCGGCGCCCTTGTCCGGTGACAACGCAAGCCGTAGCCGGGAGCTTGCGAGCGCGTTGTTATGTTCATGCGGTGTGTCGACCTAAACCGACATCCTGGAATTGTCATAACGACTGAGCTTGCGCCCTCTTGTCCCTCCCTTTTCACAGCTGACGGGTCCTTGCGACACGCTTGCCAAGCTGACTCCCAACGACGTGTGGTCCACTGCCCTGTGGTCGACCAGTCACGAGTGCTGCCCCATCAGCCGCGGCGCCTCCCCCCCGCCCCCCTCTCCCCCTCCTCCCCCGCCCCCGTCCCCTCCTCCTCCCCCGCCCCCGTCCCCTCCTCCCCCTCCCCCTCCCTCCCCTCCGCCTCCCTCCCCTCCTCCCCCTCCCCCTCCCTCCCCTCCGCCTCCCTCCCCTCCCCTCCCCTCCGCCTCCCTCGCCTCCTCCTCCCCCTCCTCCGTCTCCTCCCCCTCCCCCTCCCCCGTCCCCTCCCCCCCCTCCCCCTCCCTCCCCTCCGCCGCCCTCCCCTCCTCCCCCCTCTCCCCCTCCCCCTTGCGTGTCGTGCGTGAAGTTCTCGATCATTCCTCCCTCGGAGTACCGCGAGCTCTACACCTTCACCCCTGAGCTGTGCGCGCGCGTCGCCGATCGCGTTGTGGACGATCTGGCCACGATTGCCTCGGACTCCGATGCCCGCCTAATTAAGGACTTCGCCCTCAGCGAGTGCGTCGCCAGCTACGATGTCACCACCAACTCTTATCCCTACATGACAATTTGTGGCGAGTTTTTCTCCAAGGAGGACGGTGACCGCATGCCGGAGCTGAGCGACGCGATGGATTCCTGGATCGAGGAGGTCTCGGGCGCGGGCTGCCCCGTGGAGGTGGCTGGATTTGGATTCAACGCCGGCGTCACTCCCGGTAGCTGCTTCATGGTGAGGAGGGATCCAGGGAAGGTGGCGGGTGCCAGCAGAGCCAGACACACACACACGATTATATTCTCGTGCGTTAGCTTTGCCTTGTGCTCTTGAAGAACCTACACATGCTCGCCTGGGGCAATCGGGTGTGGTTGGCTTTGGGTGCTGAGTGCAAGGGATAATGGATAGCTGTCCAGCGCGGTCGGTTGAGTGGGTGGGCACGTGCTGGAGGGGGCGCCGTGCGTACCCAGGACAGGAACAGAGTAAGGCATGCTCGCCTGGGCGTCCTCATTAGTACTGCCCTTAGCTGCATCCATCTGACATGTCCGCTGTGTGCAACCATCATTGCCATTGACAGGGTGAGTCGTATAAGCAGTGCGCGCCTCTGCCGCCGCCGTCGCCCCCTCCTCCCCCGCCGCCGCCGCCCCCGCCTCCCCCGCCGCCGGGGCCTCCTCCTCCTCCCCCGCCTCCTCCCCCGCCTCCTCCCCCGCCCACGCCACCCCCTCCCCCTCCTCCTCCGCCCACGCCTCCTCCCCCGCCGCCTCCTCCCCCCTCCCCCGCCGCCTCCTCCCCCGCCGCCTCCTCCTCCTCCCTCCCCACCTCCTCCCCCTCCCCCTCCCCCGCCTCCTCCCCCGTCGCCGCCTCCTCCCTCGCCCCCTCCCCCCTCGCCTCCTCCCCCCTCGCCGCCTCCCCCTTGCTCCACGGTTTGTGTCACCTGGGTGCGCTACAACGGCCGCACCAACCAGCAGGTCTGCAACGAGCTCGCCAGCACCGTTCAGGCACTTGCCATGGATAAGGGCTACGAGCTCGCTACGGACTTCTTCTGCTCCCAAGTGAACATCTCGGCACCTCGCCCCAACGGCCGGCCCGCGATGCGCGTGTGCGGTGACTTCAAGCTGGAGTCTGAGGCTCGCGAGTTCGGCACCTACCTCAGCGATGGCGGCGGTTTCCGCGACGATCTGGCGCCCGCGATTGGCTTCGGCAACTACATCGTGCCGGTGTTCGGCCAGCGTATTTGCCTCGTCTCCGAGCTGTCTTACGTCGTCACCGACCGCACCGGCAAGATTTGCGACCAGTTTACCTATTCGCAGGGCTGCGCGCCGCCGCAGGACGAGTTCCCCTACTGCACCTGCAAGCCTGGCGCCATGCTGTCGACGCCCTACAACCTCACCTACACCCGCAAGTTCGCGAGCAACGGAAACAACAACTACTGCTTCCGCGTCAACGTGGACACCCAGCGCTGCGTGGGTCGCTGCTGCAGCATGGACCTAGACAAGGTGGAGTGGATGAGCGACCTGATGAACTGCCGCTACGCGGTCGCGGGCTTCACCGTTTCCACCAAGCCCAACGCTTTCATCGCGCCGGTGTGGGCGACCCAGACCGACAACCTGATCGACGCCTCTGGCCCGGTCAACGTCGCGGTGCTCAAGACAAACAACCTCAATCTAGACATCCGCAACTCCAACGGTGTGGAGATCTGTATTGCACTCAAGGCCACCGGCAAGTGCCCAACCCTGGAGGACTTCTGCTACGATGGCCTGTGCAAGTACGCTATCTTCGACCGGTGAGTGCGGCGCGGCGCGGTGGTGTGGGGGTGCGGTGGGACGCGCGGGGACGGGGGGGGAGGGCTACGCGCGGCGGCGCGAGGTTGGCACGTGACGCCGTGGGAACATGAGCTGCGGGAAGTCCCCACACACCTTCCAGTTGTCCCGCTCGCTCGCTGACGTGTCCCCCCGGTGTGCCCCTGATTCCCAACCCCACAGGTCGGCTGGCTGCTGCGCGAACGACTTCGCGGAGGGCAACGACTTCGGTTACAACCGTCGTCGTTAAGCGGTTGGTTGGCAGCCGCCTTGTCACGGCTCGCAGCGGCCGAGCCAGGCGGATGCACCGCCACTTCTCGTGGCTGCGCAACCGTCAATTAGTCAGTTTGCTTGACTCGATAACCATGTATACGTTCGCATAGGCGATCGTTGCATTAACCAATGTTGGTGCGCTGGCGGCGTGTGGTGACTCTAGCCCACCTCAGACCGGAGCTGCGGCGTGGAGAAGCTGTAATGGGCTGTTCGAAACGTCGGCGCAAGGACGGATGTGAGCGATGTGTCCCGCCGCAACAAGCGACAGAACTGACGTGCAACATGACAGTGTCTTGCATTGTGCGGGTTGGCCAAGGGTTCCTGTTCGGAGCGTTGCTAAGCAGCAGGCTGCCAAGAGTGGGCGTGCCATGCTCTTTCGCCGTCCGCAGCCTCTGCGGCAACCGCTAGCAGAATCGCAGGGTTGATGTGCGTGCGTGTGTGCGTGTTGAAAGATGTCAGGAGACAATCATATGCAATGAACAGGTAGATGCCAAGTTGTTTTGTGTGAAGGACTGAAGGCGCGCGTCCGCGCAGAAATGCTGCTGGTGCTGCGAGGGTACACTGCAGGATGTTCCCAGGGCCCCCTTCAGGCCTTCACCACCTCTCTCTCTCTTTGTATTCGGTGCGGACGCCTCGTGGTGTGCACAGTTTTATGGCAGATATGTTCTCGTCTACTGCAATATCATGGTTACATGCTTAGGAGGTTTCAGATGATGAAAGCCTGCCAGTGCCTTCCCTTGCTCCCACCAGTTGTGGGGCCGCGCCAGCCTCAGTCAGGCCATCAGCTAGTAAAGCGCAACGCGGCCGAGGTTTGCCATATGGACGACGGTTGGTTGGTTTGGTTGTGTCGGCGGTTCGGCCGTTTGGCACGTTTTGCGCGGCGCCGCGTGTGTACGGTTGTGGTGTGGGAGCAGTGAGAGCGATGCGGGTGCACGCGCACAGGCTGCAGAGCGCAGGCGCTCCGCTGCTGCCGGATAATGTAATGGACGGTCATATGAGTTGTGCCAGAGAGTGCCACCAGTCGTGGATAGTCGGATTGCGCTCGCAGCAAGATGCACAATGGGGGAAGAGCGTGTGCGCCTTGGGGCTGGGCTTGACTGCAGGGTGCTTGGCTGCGCGGTCAGGCGCACTTCCCAAGCAAAGAAACGACCGTAGAAAAGACCGGTAATGGACAGAGTGATCTTCATCGCTGGAGTGCAAACGGCGGAGGCGCTGGACATGGAACCACGTTTGTGGGGGTGCGTTGACCCGACTCGTGGCCTCTTGAGGCGAAGAATGGCCCGCCGAGTGCCAGCCGATTTCCAGCAGGGCGACCAAACCCTGCCAGTAATCTGGCGTTAATATGTTATGCAGATCGGCATGCCTCCAATGTGGGGGTAGGGCCTGCCGAGCAGCTGCGGCCCTGCGAGCTTTAGGATGTCTCGGAGCCGTCCACGTCAACACGGCCGGGAGCAGATCCGCACACCTCCTTTACCCTCATAAAGCCCCTGATTAAATTTGTTGATGGGTATAAAGGGTTGCAGGTTGCGGAGCCCGCCTGCTCCAGTGCCAGTAACGCGCCCGCTCCAGTCGTACTTTATTGCGGACGGGCGCGAGGCGGAAAACTGGCTGGGAATCACTTCGCCGCCATAAAAATATCGCTTTGGCGCATACACAATCTTGCGTCGATAGCGCTGTAACTAGTAGAGGGCAGTTCGTGGAGTGCAGAGTGAGTTTGCGCGCAAGGGCACGCGACGAGTCGCCAGGAGAGCTTAATGTGCATCAGATGATGTTAAAAGCTTGATCATCCTTTGACGTCTTTGAGCATGTCCATTTCAGCTGGTCACCGTATGTTGACGGATTGTTCCCGGCGTTTTGCGTCGGTGGCGGCCCCTGCACAGGAAGGCCGTGGACTATCATCGCATTTAACATGCGGCACACCGCCGTCGCTGTGGCCCTGCTGGCCTTCGTGTAAGTCGCGTGGGCGGCATGTCGGTGGGACCCGGTGGGACTACACGGCAGCGGCGCTGCCATAATTGCTGCTTTACGCGGAACCGTCTCTGCAAACAATGATCGCAGCTGAGCTGCCAAATACAGCGTGCCTGCTGTTCTTCTGCAACCGCTGTGCTGACGCGGCGTGTCGGTTACACCCCCGATTCGTGCCCTCCACTTCCAGGGCCGCGGCCACCGCCCTTGACTTCCCCTACGCCGGCTGCGCGCGCGCGCTGAGCAAGTCCAAGTACTCGGTGAAGCCCGTGACCACCTTCCCCGGCACCAACACCATCTGCTGGACTGTCCAGTACAGCGACCCTCAGTGCGCCAACCCCTCTGAGCCGTGCTGCAGCGCCGACCTGCACAAGCTGCAGCTGGATGTCAGTAAGTAGGGGCCAGACCGCTGGGCAGATTTATGTTTTTAGGGGGGAGGGCATCCGAACCGCATCCTGGGTAGATGTACTTTGCACATCGTGCTTGCTGTAGGGTCCATTGCTGCATATCTTACCGCTGACACTCTCCTTCCCTGCCCCGCCCCTTCCCCGCTTGCAGAGCAGTCATGCGCGTCTGGATTCCGTGCCACCGCCACCGTCAACGGCCAAGGCACCCCCTCCCCCACCATCTACCGCCCCCCCAACGGTGGCTCTGACCAGTATGTGCTGTCGATTCCCGGCCTGGGCCTGGACGGTGCCTCCGCCAACGGCGCCACCATCTGCCTGACCCTCACGGGCGGCTCTTGCATGACCCTGGCTTCCCTGACCCCCAGCCCCGTCTGGTCGGTGGCTCTGTGGGACACCGCTCACCAGTGCTGCCCGGTCACCCGTGGCGCCTCTCCTCCCCCTCCCCCTCCCCCGTCTCCTCCCCCGCCTCCTCCTCCCTCTCCCCCTCCTCCCTCTCCCCCTCCGCCCTCGCCTCCTCCTCCCCCTCCCCCGTCTCCTCCCCCTCCCCCTCCTCCCTCTCCTCCTCCCCCCTCTCCTCCCCCTCCCTCTCCCCCTCCCCCATCGCCTCCTCCCCCGTCTCCCCCCCCTCCCCCTCCCCCCTCGCCTCCTCCCCCCTCGCCTCCTCCTCCCTCTCCCCCTCCCCCCTGCAAGGTGTGCGCTACCTGGGAGGCCATTGCTGGTCCCAACGTCCTGGTTGATGACCTCAACTACTTCGGTGATGCCTACAACTGCGCCGTCGGCAAGGACGTCATTAGCGAGCTGTTCGCTCCCTACATGGAAGATGGCACCATCATCGCCGGCACCGACTCCATCACCTGCAACGGCAACAAGATCACGGCCTGCGCCACTATGTATTCAAAGGAGCGGGGCGCTAAGATGGCAAACGAGCTGGAGTCTATGGGCAATGGCCTCGTTACTTCCGTGTTCGGCTTCACTGGCGACTGCCCTCTGGCCCTGGCTGGCTACTCGACCGGCGTCACCTCGACCGATCAGGACTGTGGCATCTTCAAGGCTGGGCCCGCCTGCGCCCCGCCCACCACGCCCTTCCCCTTCTGCGTGTGCAATAAGCAGCAGGGCTCGACCCCCTTCTACCTGGATAATGCCGTCGAGGTGGATGACGTCAACAACGAGTATTGCCTAAGCGTGTACACCGCCGCGGCTGGCCCCGGCAAGTGCGCCTCCGCCACCATCATGAAAAAGGCCGAGTTCTACTTCGACTACAATATGCGTTGGAAGCTGACTGGCATCACCATTCGCTACAACAACGGCAGGACCGCCACCCGCTCTCGTGAGTAGCGAGCGCCGCCTTTCGTGGGACCTGACATAGGCATGTACTGGGAAAGCGGTGTGATGGTTGGTTGCTGGCTATGTGTGTGGGCGTGTGTGTTACACGGTCATGCCAAGGGTGATGCGCACGTATTTGCGTGTGTCCAGTGGCACCGGACAAGTGCCACTTGCTTGCTGACGCTCCTCCCACGCTGACCCGTGTTCGCTCCCACCTGTGGGTGCAGAGTCGTGGGGCCCCGTGGGTGACAACACGCTGAAAGTCTCTGACCTGAACTGGAAGACCGGCGACGTTGCGTCGCTCAAGCCCAAGATTTGCTTCAAGTTCAAGTCGGGCACCACGCTTGCGGATTTCTCAATGGACCCCGATGGCTACGTGTGGGGCTCTCTGTTCAACCCTGACCAGAGCTGCTGCCCCACCTTCCCGGCAGAGTAACGGCAGCCGGGCCCCATGGACGGTCTTCCTACCCGTTGACTAAGCGTTGTGCTTGCTTGTCTTGACGTGCAATGCCGAACCGCGCGTCTTGCGCTTTACGAGCGGGATGGCTGGCCGCCTCAATTTTGTCTTCGTCTTGACGGCTCCGTGCTTTATTGTCTACATGACCTGTTGCATGAGCGTATGCTCAATACAAGCGCTTACATGACTGTGTTGGTGGTGGACGAGAAGAAGGGGCTTGAATGGCATACGTGCCAGCGGCTTCGGAGTTGAGAGAGAGCAGGTTTAGCCAAGATGATACAGCAGGCTTGGCTAGCCAATATGATTGTTCCTCTCGATCATGACATAACTCTGGGATAATGACCCGAAGGCGTGCATGGCACGGGAATATGTCGCATGTGTGGAAGCGCACACGGGAAAATACGTGCAACGTGCGTTGCAGGTGTGTACATGTCTGGGGGTAGGGCGTGTGTATGTGGGACACCGCACGCCACAAAACCGGCGGTTTGGCGCAAGCCGAGCAACCCACCTAATGCGACGGTTTCAAAGGCGCACGCACCGTTGTCTCAGAAGATGTGGCGAAGCGGCGGCGTGGGACTTGGCGTAAGCTTTTGTTGGTCCATGTGATGCGTGCCTTGCATTGCAACTCTTCCCAAGAGAGGACGCAGCGCAGCGGCGGAACAGCGTGTAAGGGCAAGGGCAAGGGAAGCCAGCAGCTGAACCTCTAGGAGCCAATGGTTGTGCATTTGTGCCCCCCCCGGCGCCAATGATACTTGAGGATATATGTAGCCCTCGCGCCAACGATTCCCCGGCCCCGTCAGCAGCACCGCGTTACCACATGGCCCAGAGCTGCTGCGGAAGGCTGACCGTGAACTAAGCGCCCAATCGAGGCCGGGGCGATCGAGCTGAGGCGTGGCTGGCAGCGAGCGGAAATGCCCGGCGACCCTGGTCAGGCGCCCGGCCAGGCGATCCACAGGACACGCCACAGACAACAGACTATGCCGTGCGGGAGTACTTGAAGATTTGGGACTGCGCGCTGCGTGCATCTGCAGGGCACCACATTGGCGTCCATAGTGAGCCGCTGCAAGGGATGTTCATAGTAGTAGGCATATGCACAAAGCAGGGGGGGGGATGGAGTAGGGTGCAGGCAGGTGAGGCAGCGGTGATGATCAGAGCAATGGGGCGTGAGGGCGCGCATACATGCCCATCAGCCCGTGCATAGGTAGGAGGCTGTGCGGGGACGCAATGAGTCTGTGCAGTGGCACAAGCACGCCGGAGGAGAGGAGGAGCAGCTGAAGCTAGCGCTGCGAGCTGCGAGCTGCACACCGCACGGCCTGGCGCCTGGTGGGTAGTACGACAGGGGTGTGATGGAGGAGCGCCGGGCTCACAAGGATTTGCATTCACACTAGCTAACATTTCTCTGAAGGAGCTTCCCAGATGTTGGTGATGGCTGGTTGAATGTTAGCTGGGACGCAATGGCCATGCGTGAGGCGAGGGCGGGGCTGGGCCCATGTCGGAGGACAGGGGTGTCTGCTGACGAGATGGCGTAATAACACCAGGTCGGCGTGTCCATGGAGTGCACAAAACTACGGAGATGCAGATGGAATGGGCAGGGAAATTTGCTGTACGGGTATACAGACGCAGCAGTACCAACCGCGCGCAGCCACAGTACGGCCGGCGGGGGTGGCGCTGCGGGTTTCTGCGCGCGCAGCTGCGTTGCCGCGCTCCAACCTGGGCTAGTGGGCTTCCCATACCGTAGCTCTGCTGTTCAACCCGGCCGACCATGGCCGTTCTCAACCACACAGCCGGCATTGCGGTGTTTGCGCCGTGCGGGCCGCACGTGGCCACGACCATGGCGGCCCCGGCCGTGGCCTAATTTGTGCAGCAGGGCGGCGGGCTAGAAAGCTTTGTAGAAGCCGTCCTCAAATAATCATGTGCGTCCACAAGCAAGGGGAAGTCGCATTGGTGGCCGATCGCCCCGATATGCCCCGCCGCCATGGTCACCCACTGTTGAAACGCATAGGGTTAATAGGGTTAAGTAAGGCGGTATCGTCACTGGACGGTGGCCGCTCCGTGCGGATGGTGCGCGGCGCCTGGACGGGAGGGGGCGCTGAGGCATCAGTAATTCCACAGACCAGTCTTCAAGCTTACATCTTCGATACCAGAAGATGAAATGGCCGCGGTGTCTGTACCAATCCCAAGGCCAGGGGGGGGGTAGGAAACAAAGTGCCAGACCCCATGCCCCGAAATCCCCCGGGACCCCCCTTGAGGGGACGACCGACCCCCCGACGGACAAAACCTTGTTGTTCAGCGGTTAAAACTCCTCCATTTAATACCAAAGTAGTGTCAATCGACTCCTCTTGACGAGCACTATCACTCCGTGCCATCAGCGGTCCTGTTCTGAGACTTCGGTCACGGGGATCCTATCCATGGAAATCCCCTCGACCCAGACCACCCCGCGCTCAACTCTTTGCCGCGTGACGAATGGACAATGTGTATCGGCAGCCTTGTTAGACGTGAACTCATGCGCATCAGCGCTTCAGAGCCCAGCTGTGTCAGTGCGCATGTGTTGAATGTGGAGACATGTCCGGACATGTCCACGTCCGGACGCGAAACTTAGCCCTCCCACGCTTTGTTTGTGCTTATCACGTCATAACGTACACATATGAGCCTCGCACTGCTGCGTTTGGCCCCTAGTTCTGCTTGTGGGGCGCTTCCCGAAATCCGCCAGGATGGGCTCCCGAAACCCGACGGACCCCCAGGGACGAGGACCGACCCCCCAACTTTGGCGGCCCAGAACTTCCTCACCAGACACCCCCTTAAAAAACTACAAGCACGTGCATAATGCTCTCCTAAAGCTCTGTAATTTTGAGCATGGGGTAAGAAACTGAGCTTTCTACCCCCCCCCCTGCCAAGGCATCCATGTGCAGGATTGCAGGCAAGCGTGCGTGACTTCATACATCGCATAAGTATTGCCCAGGTCAATTAGGCCACTGCCTTCAGAGCTACACGCGAGGTGTGTGTGGGCGCGTGACATCCTGGCCGGCTGGAGTATGCACGCACGACCCGCCCACGGATGAGCGTCCAGAATATACACGTGCTCATTGCAGCGGACACCTGGCCATGCCCCGAATTTTGCAAGGACTCTGCTAGCCTGAAACCACGCATATATGTCGTGCGTGTAATGCATTCGCACCCAAAGGGACACCTTAAACGCCCCAGGGGCGCAGGGCATGAAGTTCGACCAGGTCCGACCATCCAGGGCAAGTAAGAATACGGGAACCGAGTAGTCATAGTGCTGCGCATGACGCATACAACATAAGAACCGTGTAGAGGTGCAGCGTTGCCAGTGTAATCGGCTTGCGGGGCCATGAGCAGCCAAAGCCAAAAGCCGTAAAGCATTATTGTCGATCGATAGACTTCGCCCATAACGGTTTCATCAGCTTCTGGCGCTGGCTTGAACTGATCAGGAATCTCGAATAGCACATATAACTGTGCAGTTGCGTCGGAGAGTGCAAGTGAAAGCGACCATCCATTCACGGTTGCCAGCAACATGCGCTATATGCGCCCTGCTTTGCCGAAAAGGTCTATCTGTTGTGCTGCTGTTTGAAGTTTGCCAACTTGTTATTCGCAGGGAAACTTCGCAGTGCGCTTGCGCACGGCGCGCGAAGGATTCAGCAAGCCGCGGGGCACCCAACCTACGGCCCATCCCCGCTTAAGCTTGTGGATAATCGTGATAGCTACATGGCTCAGCTGGTGAGAGCTGAAGCCCTGCCGTTACCGCAAGTGCGACCGCCGCCCGCCATTCCGCCAACCCCCGTACGGTGCCCTCTCTCCTCTTAAGCCGTCGCATTTCCGCTCTTCGCATAGACTCGCACTCACAACGCATACACAATCTTGCGTCGTTTTTAGGTGTGCGACTCTTCAGAGCGGGTCATTGGGTATTTTCCTTGTCGGCGGCATTGAGAGGTGGGTGCCATATGCTTCCCTGCGACGCTCGGCGCCTTAGACCTTAGCAGCGCCACTCAATGGCAATATTGCCACTGGAGGCCAGCGTGTTGTCACATGCTGCCGCCCAGTTGACAGCAACGCCGGCACTCATTAATAATGATATTGCGAACTTGCAGGAGACAGAAGGCGGACGAAAGTGACGTGGCCCAGTATGCGACGCACTGCCGTCGCTGTGGCCCTGCTGGCCTTCGTGTAAGTGTAGGCGGCCGAGGACATTATTGTGGATGGGTCACACGCTCTGTTGGCTTCCGTCGTTCACTTGTGCGGTCGCTTGGTTTGTTCTTTGTCGGCAAATCATAGAGCGAATCATCAGTTTGGCAATCACGCAACAGCCTTTGGTTTGCGTGCGACTGACCTTGTTTGCTTGCACATGACAGGGCCGCGGCAACCGCCCTTGACTTCCCCTACTCCGGCTGCACGCGCGCGCTGACCAAGTCCAAGTACTCGGTGAAGCCCGTGACCACCTTCCCCGGCACCAACACCATCTGCTGGACTGTCCAGTACAGCGACCCTCAGTGCGCCAACCCCTCTGAGCCGTGCTGCAGCGCCGACCTGCACAAGCTGCAGCTGGACGTCAGTGAGTAGGGGCAGATGTATGATTTTTGGGGGGAGGGGCATCCGAACCGCATCCTGGGTAGATGTACTTTGCACATCGTGCTTGCTGTAGGGTCCGTTGCTGCATATCTTGCCGCTGACACTCTCCCTCCCTGCCCCGCCCCTTCCCCGCCTGCAGAGCAGTCGTGCGCGTCTGGATTCCGTGCCACTGCCACCGTCAACGGCCAAGGCACCGCCGCCCCCTCCATCTACCGCCCCCCCAACGCTGGCTCTGACCAGTACGTGCTGTCGATTCCCGGCCTGGGCCTGGACGGTGCCTCCGCCAACGGCGCCACCATCTGCCTGACCCTCACCGGCGGCTCGTGCATGACCCTGGCTTCCCTGACCCCCAGCCCCGTCTGGTCGGTGGCTCTGTGGGACACCGCTCACCAGTGCTGCCCGGTCACCCGTGGCGCCTCTCCTCCCCCTCCCCCTCCCCCGTCTCCTCCCCCGCCTCCTCCTCCCTCTCCCCCTCCTCCCTGCCGCGTGTGCTCTACCTGGGAGGCCATTGCTGGTCCCACCGTCCTGGTTGATGACCTCAACTACTTCGGTGATGCCTACAATTGCGCCGTCGGCAAGGACGTCATTAGCGAGCTGTACGCTCCCTACATGGAGGATGGCACCATCATCGCCGGCACCGACTCCATCACCTGCAACGGCAACAAGATCACGGTCTGCGCCACCATGTTTTCGACGGAGGTGGGCTCCAAGATGGCGAGCGAGCTACAAGCCATGGGCAGTGGCCTGGTGACTTCCGTGTTCGGGTTCGGCGGCGACTGCCCTTTGGCTTTTGCCGGCTACTCGACCTTCGTCACCTCGACCGACGACGACTGCGGCGTCTTCATGGCTGGGCCCGCTTGCGCCCCGCCCACCGCCCCCTTCCCCTTCTGCGTGTGCAACAAGCAGCAGGGCTCGACCCCCTTCTACCTGGATAATGCCGTCGAGGTGGATGACGTCAACAACGAGTACTGTGTGAGCGTGTACACCGCCGCGGCTGTGGGCACCGGCGCGTGCTCCAAGAAGACCACGCTTAAGAAGGCGGAGTTCTGGTTCAACTACGCCATGCGCTGGAGGATGACCAGCATCACTCTGAAGTACGCCACCGGCGCCAAGGCCACCCGCTCTCGTGAGTCTTTTGCTTTTGCCTACCTCGTATCACCGTGCATGGTTGTATGCGCATCCATGCTTGCCCTCGTCGTGGGTTGCGTACTTGTGGGCCTTTGTTGACTCAGCCCGCAGCCTACAAGCCTCTTCATCCCGACTCCGTCACTCGGCTCTGAATCCATTCCCTCCCTCGGGCCCTCTCTGTCTTCTCAACACAGAGTCGTGGGCCAAGGCTGGTGACAACACCCTGCGCGTGTACGACCTGAACTGGACCGTCGACCAGGTTGCTTCTCTGAAGCCCAAGATCTGCTTCACCTTCAAGGCCGGCACCACCCTGGCCGATTTCAACGCCGACCCCAACGGCTTCGTCTGGGGCACCCTGTTCGATCCCGAGCAGGACTGCTGCCCTACCTTCCCTGCCCAGTAAAGATCCAACCATCTCAAATCAAGATGCGCGCGACCTGTGGCGCGTGCATAGGAAAAGCGGAAGCATGTTCTCGGATTTGAGGCATGTGATGACCTACCTACACTGACCGGGCTGGCGGCGGCTGTCTTGTGGCGCCCCGCGGCCTGATCGTTTTTGGCGTGACGACCCGTTTCGTGTGTCTCCTACCATGTTCTTCATTCAGTGTGCTGGGTACTGTGGTTTGGGACCATCGCGATTCGTCGGATGCTTGTGTCCGTAATCGGGGCAAGCGATGCGCATTGTTGATGGTGTGTGATGGGGATGTGTCATGTGTGCATGTCACTGCCGAGGCAAGAACCGCAGAGGCTTATCAGAAACAGACTCGTACACAAACCTGCATATTCTCAAGCGCTGAGATATATGTGCCGTGTCAAAGCACGACATATGAATACATACGGTCAGTTGTAATCGGATTCTGAAATGTTGCCTTGTCTCTCACTGTGGGATGGGGGTGGGGGTGGATCACGATTAGAGAGAATGCTGTCCGGGAACCCAGCTTTATAGTCGAAAGGCACGCTGTCCCGCTCAGCGAACAAACGCCTCGCCCTCTTCAGGGTGCGTATTACCCCTGGTTTGGCACGTTACCACCGTACAACGGTAGACAATCAGAGCGTGCGCCGAGGACATCGAATGCCGCACTGCCTACCACACGCTCTGCTCTCCTGCGGACCGCCAGCAAAACACCGGCCGGCTCCTCAGCCTGTACGCTCTCCTCCTCCACGTGGCCTTGCCCGCCCGCTATGCTCTACACATATGAACATTTGCCTGCACGCCGGGCACTCGGGACCAGGCCTAGGCAGGGGCCTATGAATGCGTGCTTTGTTACAAAAGGGAACAGGCGAGCGCGCAAGCACAGGGACCTATGTAGCCCCCTATCAGATGCGCCCTAAGGGACTTTGCCAACCTGCCTTGCCACTGTCCCATCACACACCTATGTAGCCCCCTATCAGGCCTCGCGCTGCCGCAACTACCGGGCCCGGGGCCGCTGGCGCCACCAGCTATTGGAGTCTGGCTATGGAAGCGCTAGCAAACGCGGCGCGGGAACCCAGTACTGTCCATGCACCAGTCCGTTTTTGGGCTGAGCCCCCGGAGCGCAGCGATGTCCGTGGCTGGCAGCCCTCAAACCCCCAGAACGTCTACGATACCGCCACAACCGTGCCAAAACTGTACAAAACGTTTCCATAGAAGCGCGGCGTCCTCGGGTGCTGGGACTGTCCCCTCTGTAACATCCGCATTCATAGAAGCGCGGCCCAAAACCAAAACATGTCTCCGTCTTCGGCGGATTTGGGGCAAATCTCTACCGCGTAAATGAACGACACCAGCACTGGGAACGGTACGGGGGAAACTTAGGGTGAAAGTGAGGAGGGGAGCTAGAATAAGGTGCGCAACGTAACTGGGAATCACGCATAGGAGAACAGAGATGCCCGGCCATGATTAAACACACAAAGGAGGACTCAGTACCATTTGACACGCCCGATTCTTTGCTTCCTGTCACGGATGCCGGGACGCGCCCGCACAGCTATGCGGGGTTTGAGCTCCTGCGGCAGCCCACATTTCCCTTGAGGGGGAGAGCCACCTTTCCTGTGGCAGTTCACAGGCACCAGAGCACGGGGTCCTACCCCGTAATTGCTAACAAACCTGGCATCCACCATTTGCACTTGGTGTCACGTTTACCCTCACAATCCCTCCACTCCATACCACTCCACGAGAGGCCTGGAACACGCGCTTACCAACCGCAACCCGAATCACGCTCCAGGGGCCCCACCCGACCCGACCTGCCACATATCACACGGCACTCCCGCCAGTCTTTTCAGTCCTTGAACTGGTTGAATAGCACAACACAACTTATACACTACTCAAAATTGTCATGCTCGGAGCTTGCTGCCCAGACCCCACCTCGATGCATCATCCAGCCCAACTCACCCCGCCACATGCCGTACAATACTAGTCCGACATGGCACAACCGGTCAGTTATCAATCTCCAAATCATGGGTACCAACCACGACATGCTGTTTGACATTGTTCTGGGCTTGCCTCCCAAGACCCACCAAATCCATTTAATGCCACATCTGAGGCAACATCCACCACCACCATCGCAGTCCCTCCACTCCACCACTGGCCATGAAGCACCGCTTCGCAGCCGCATCCTGACGCCTGCCGTCCAGCACCGCCTGTTTCAGCGGCCCCGGGCTCCCACCCGTGTGCTCACCGTGCCAAGCTGCCACCGGCCATAACCACAGCCACACCAGCGCCCACGCCTGCTGACGCTGTGAGCGAAGTCTGCTTCGCAAGCCCCGACGACCGCCGCTGCGAGTCCATGCGCCGATGCAGCTGCTTCTGGCTCCCTCCTGCAACAGGTCCCGAAGGCGTCGGCGACGGCAGGCCCATAGGGGTCCAGGTCGCTGGTCCCACCGCGCCACCTGACCCGACAGACGGCAGCAGCTGCAAGTCCGTCGAGTCATGCGTTGCCGGCAGCCGCCTGCTATTGCTGCGCATGTGCGGCGAGGCGGTTGCACAACCGCTCGCGCAACCGACCTCGTCAATTAATCCCACAGAGTTCTCGGTCCGGAACTGAAAGCTGGGCATGCCGCTATACGATGCTCGCGCGGGTCCCGACTCGCGTGCCTGCTGCAGCTCATTCCCGCCCGTGCCATCTAGCGCCAGCTCCTGTTGCCTGTCTGCCCACCCCGACCCTGGCTCAGTTGCCGCATCCCCCACCATGCCTACGCCCGATGTCGCTGCCGCCTCGGCGGCGGCGACAGAGCCCGAGAGAGTCCCGAACGGCGACGGCGCCTGGTCATCACTGCTGCGCGGAATTGGGCAGACACCGCCAACGCCGGCTCCAGCCCTGACGGCAGCGACAGCTGCACCTGCTGCTGCCGCGCCGCCACCCGCTGCTGCCGCGCCACTCGCGCTGCTGCCGCCGGCCCCCGCCACGCCGCTACTGCCCAAAGCTGGGGACGAGAGCGCCGCCGCCAGAAGCAGCCGCTTCGAGGATCGCGCCGCCAGCCCAGCGGCGGCGGCGCCGGCGCCAGACCATGCCGGCGGCGGCATGGGCTGCATGGGCCGGCCGCTGCCGCCAGGCATCATGGCGGCGCCACTTTCCGTGTTTGCGTACGAGCTTAGCGGTGAGCCCGGAACAGGCGAGTTGCCGCCGAAGCCTATTAGCCCGTTGATCAGGGAAGTGTGTGGGGACATGGGACTTGACAGCTGCGCGGGGCGCTCCCCGCGCTCTCCGATGTTGACTGCCCCCGACGGCGCTGGGGCTGAGGGCGGGCAGGGTATCAACTGGTTACCGGAGAAGGGCAGGCGGCTGCCGGCGGCTGCGGGGGAGCCCACTGACCCCGCCTGCACCAACGGGCTGTTTGACCCGCTGGCCGCGCCTGAGGGGCGGTCACCTGTTGGTGGGGCAGGCCGCGCGCGCAGTTGACGCGGGCGGGTCAGAGGAGCTGGGCTAGCGGAGAGCGTTGCCTTTGCCTTATTGCCAATTTCCTAAAAGCATTTGCCCCTGGTGCCTTGAACTACGGTAACATCTGGTGCTGCAGCCGCACAGGTCTCCCTGACACCGCCAGTGCAATTGGGACGCACGCCACCGCGCCACGTGTGTCTTTCTGCGCACCCTAGCAGGCCGCACCTGTGCCGGAACACCAACCCCTTGCGCCTGACCGGCCCCTGACCCGCAGCCGCCCACCTACGCGCCGCCCACCCACACACCTGCGAAGCTGCTCAGCCGCCGGGCCCGGAAACTCGCCACGGCGCCCAGGACCGGCCCCACAGCACCGCCGCCACTGGCTGTGCCGCCTGCACTCCCGCCACCACCACCGCTGCTGGGTCCAACCGCGCCTGACTGCTGTAGCCCCATTGCCGACAGCCCTGCCGCCAGCACCCCCGGCACAGTCACAGACGAGGCGCCCGCCAGGCCAGGTGCCGCTTCCATACCCGACGCCGACCCCAGGCCCAACGCAGAGACGCCGAAGCCTTCCAAGGCCCGACTGCTGGCCGTGTGGCTCAGCCGCGGTCGCCTACCGCCTGCACCCAAGGGGCCGCTGCCGAGGCCGCCGGCGGGGCTGGCGGCGCCGCTGCCGCTGAGCGCACCGTCGTCGGAGCGGCGGGGCGGCGGCAGGCTGAGCTGCGTGGCGAGGCGTCCTGAGGGCGAGCCAGGCAGCTGCGTGGGCAACGCGGCGCCGCTGTGCGAGTTGGCGGTGCTGGAGCTGATGACGAGGTTGGTGCTGCTTGCGCCGGGCTGGCTGTTGCGGCGCGGGATGGAGTTGCCGCGAGAGAGGGCGGCCATGGGGCCCCCGACCGCGGCTTTGCGTGGAGTGCCGCCTCCGCCGCCGGGGCTGGAACAGCCGTCGCTGCTGAGGGGGGCTAGCTCCAGCAGCGGCGGCAGCTTGGGGATGGACGGCGACCCGAGCCCTGCGCCGTCGTTGCTGGACCGCGCGGCCCGGTCCCGATCGCCCCGCATGGATACCTATGAAGGTAGTGCAGAGGCAGTCAGGACAAGTATCTGGGAAAGGAAGGGATGCAGTGTAGAAGGCAAGGGCCAGGGCGAGGCAGGGGGCGGAGGCCACTGTGCTGAGCAGGGCGGTCAGCACCGGCTCACCTGTGGAAGCAACAATGGCGCCCGCTGGAGACTTGGAGCTTTCGCCAACAAAAGCGCTTTCCGCGCCTCTGCAGAGCGCAACACAGCTGGCGCCGACGACCGCTCAGGCGCTTCTTCAAGTGCGCCCTCTGCATCCTGGTCAAGAAGAGCATCCGGCTGCAGAGGCGGCTCTGGTTCCGCCTCAGGCGCTGCAAGTCTATTGGACAACAGTTCTTCAATTACTGCAATTGTGCTACTTGACTGCTCATAAGTTTTGGCAATGTCCTCGAGCTGGCTCAGAAGAGGTTCCGATATCCCCTCCATAGCTTCTGGGATTGCCAGCTACATATAGTAGCTGTAAGTGCGAGCACAGAGACCAAACCGTGTCCGACACACTTCAGAGCATGAGGATGCGAACAGGCAGCCTTGACAAAAGCCCTAAACACTAACTATAGACAATATGGCACTATAAGTTATGCACAATTTTAAAGCAGTTTGACTGCATGACAAGTCTGTTGAGCTGACAATCGCCAGAGTGGTGCGTGCCGGAGCCTGCCCTGCAGGCCCATCAGAGCGTTGAGAGGCCCCGATTCTCGCACCCGCTGCCTTCTTTGATCCCAACTTCACCGCAACAAGTTTGGACAGGATCTCCCCCTACTTTCTAAAAGCTCGAACTCCTTCGACCCAACAGGGCTTCGACAACATTTACGTGCGGCCCCTTCCTATGCCCCGCCCCCCCCCCTCGCAGCCACCCACGCAGCCACCACCACCGCCGCACTTGCAGTCAGCTCGCACAAGTCTACACCAGCACCGCTTCAGCCGCTGCTGCTGCCGCAGCTGCTGCCAGCTTCTTAGCTTCCGGCAGCAGCTTCGCGCCCGGCCGGGCCTCCGCCTGCGGCCCCACGTCGCCGAGCTGCCCACACGCCGCCATGCCGTCATCGCCCTGTGTGACACAAGTCATACAACGACACGTCAGTCACGAACAAAGAACGAAAGAAGTTTAGGCATGTGGTGACATGTACGGCACGCCTTATGAGAAATACGACAGCATGGTTCCCCGCGCTGGCCTGCATGGCTCCCAGCTTGCTGAGGGCATCACGGGCTATCAATCGTGGCGACGCACGCACACGCACGCACTCCGAGGTCTTTTGGCTGTGGGTTACGGCGCATACACAAGCACGCAAGGCAAATGCGTTTACGCAGCCCCTTGAACGTACTGTGTGTGCAGCTTTGGACTCCGGCTGAAGTTGTTGCTATCCCCGTTGCAGTGAGCTGATCATACTCTATTGATTACAACAAGATGGACGCCCCCAAAGCAGACCACATCTACCGTATCTTGTGCTCTTTAACACAGTACGGTACGCGTTGAGCCAGCCCGCGATAGGCCGCGATAGCTCCTGTGTAACAGGCCCGGAGGTCTCGTCCTGCCCCCACTATCCTCCTTCCTTCCATGCCGGCCTCAGCCCTACACACGCCCGGCAAAACCCCCGCCCCCGGCCTTACCCCGCAGGCCCCCGCGCCCCCTCACCTTGCTCAGGCGCACGTGCACAATGCGGCCCGCAGCCCACAGCACCTTCTGGAAGGCCAACAGGCGCTCGGGCGTGGAGGGGGAGTACAACGTGCCAGGGAAGGGGTTGAACCTGCGTGTGTGCGTGTGTGTTTTGGCGGCACGGGCCGGGGGCCTAGTGAGAGTCTGCCTGCTAGCCACCGGCGGCAAGCCGATGTGCGGCTGAATGTCCAGCGGTCGCACGTATGCATGCACGCACGCTCTCGGCGCCCGTGCCGTGCCTTCCTGTGCCGCCCTGATCTCCCTTGAACCGTAGGGAGGCCTGGGCCGTATGCTGCACACACACACACACACACACACACACAGACACACACACACACACACACACACACACACACACACACACACACACACACACACACACACACACACACACAGAAATTCCTCCCTTCCTTATGCTCTCCAACACACACACACACACACACACACACACACACACACACACACACACACACACACACACACACAATCTCACATGATGAGGTTGAAGCTGCACTCGATGTCTTTCGTGGCCTCCAACAGGGCCGCCGCGTCCTCTGGCCGGTCGTTGACACCTGCGTGACACAGAGGGGCAACAAGGGAAGGGCGTTTGCTTTACAGTACAGGTGAAGGCGGCGTCTCAGGTGTGCTGAGCCACGATACAGAAACGAGACACCCAAAGACGCCGGACTCCCAACTGTGTACGTGTATGCTCCCACGCGCCCCCACCGCCCTGCCCCTCATCATACCTCGCAGCAGTGTGTACTCAAACAGAACGTAGCGCCCCGCCCGCAGAGGCCGCTTGTCGGTGCGCGGGTAGTGCCGTGACAGAACTGCAGACAGCGCCGCCAGCCCGCGCAGCCCATTGCCACCACCGGCGGCAGTAACAGCACCACCAGTGGCAGTAGCAGCAGTAGCAGCACCAACGCCCTCCGCGACATCAGCAGCTGCAGTGGCGCCAGCTGCCTCCACCTCCCAGCGCAACCCGCGTCCGAGGCTGGCAGTGCTGTTGCCATCACTGCCACTACTACCACTGCTGCTGCCGCTACTGCTGCTACTGCTACTGCTACTGCTACTACTGGTATTGTTGCTGGGTGAGAAGCCGGCGGGCGGCAGGGATAGGCGAGTGTTGGAGGGCACAATGGCTCCCCTCAGCTCATCCGTGCCGGCGTGTATTGACACGGCCAGGCACACACGCGCCCGGCCGCCCTCTCCCCGCGAGCTGCGCGTCGGTTCCTGCCCCGCCTGCTCGGCCTGTCCGCCGTGCTGGGGCTGTTGCTGCGGTGCTGCTGACGAGGGCAAGTGGCGGGAGGCCGCCGCCGCCGCCTCCCCACCTGCTGCAACGGACGATGTCGACGCCGATGCGGGCGCCGCCGCCTCGTGGGTGGGCTGGGCGGGCGGCGGCCCGAACCTGTCCAGGAAGTGTTGCAGCTGCGGCAGCAGCCCCACAGTAGACAGCGTAACCCTGTGCGCGTGTGTGGGGTTGGGCAGCAGCAGCACAAGAGAAAGGGTATGGCCACGGGAAACAAAGGGGGTGCATGCGTGTATGCGCTCCACCAAGCTCGCCGGCGTGTGTGTATGTGCATGCGTGTGTGTTCGTGTTCGTGTCGTGGTGCTCACAATCCCCTCACGCTTTGCGTGATAATTTCCTTGTCCTCGTTAACACCCACACACACACACAAATTGCGCAATGTTTTCTTTGTGCTCTTTACCACACACACACACACACACACACACACACACACACACACGTAGGACTCAGCCCCGCAGCCACTGTGGTCGTGCTTTCGCGTGCTGTCGCGTGCTGCGTGTTTTTGTTATGTTTGCTGTTTTTTGTCTTCTGCCCGCCTGGTTTTTAAGAGGTAGCTCGCCCGCTGGGTCTGAGGTTGTTACACCGGTAGTAATTCCGCAAGGATTACTGGCGCGGTGAAGGGTCGGAGTGCGTTGCCCTGTGGACTCCAGAGCTGGTTGCGCTCTGCCGGGGAAACGCCAGGTCACGGCAGCCCTCGATTGAGAGCCCTGTCGTTGGTTATACCAGATACACGATTCACGTGATCTGGCAGAATAACCGTGGAAACCGTAGTCACACACATACACACACATGTGCACACATATCATACACATACACACACACGCGCCCACCTGCTGGGCGACATGGCCAGCCCGTGAC
The DNA here is from genome assembly GCF_000002595.2 of Chlamydomonas reinhardtii. Lineage (NCBI taxonomy): Eukaryota > Viridiplantae > Chlorophyta > Chlorophyceae > Chlamydomonadales > Chlamydomonadaceae > Chlamydomonas > Chlamydomonas reinhardtii. Next base: position 3,021,532 of record NC_057008.1, on the reverse strand, counting down.
GGTGTGCGAGGATGTCGATGGCTGCAAAAACCGCCGTGGGGTTGTGCAGCGGCTCGCCCATCCCCATGAAAACCAGGTTGGTGATGGGCGGAGGCGCCTGCTGCGACTGCTGCGGCCGAGGCTGCGGCTGCGGCGGCCGAGTTGGAGAGAACGAGCTGGCGGCGGCGGAGGAGGAGGTGGAGAAGGCGGAGTTTGAGCCGGCGGCGGTGGTAGGGAAGGCTGTGGCGGACGAGGCGGGTTGCTGCTGCGCCTCGCGGTGCAGCAGCTGCTGAGCCACCAACACCTGTAGGCGTGGAGGTGTGGAGGTGTGGAAGACGACGTTGAAGAAGGAAAAACAAAAGGTGCGGAGGCGCCAAGAAGGGTCCGCATTTCGATTCTGGGCGCTCAATCATGTTCCTGAGCCCACCTTCGCGTCAGCCCCCCAGACCCGCGGCACCCCAGCACCCCAGACCCCAAGTCCCACAGCCCCTCCCAGCCCCTCCCAGCCTCTCGCCTAGGTACCTGCTCGATGATCTGTGCCGTGGACAGGTTGCCCAGCAGCCCGCGGCGGCCCGTGAAGCAGAACTGGCAGTTCATTGCGCAGCCCACCTGCAGGCAGAGGGGCGGGGGGTTACATTCATAATTAGTTAAGGGAGTGGTAGGCGGTAGACCATCTTGGGGACCAGCAATCGTTGCCGACGGGGGGCAGCGGGGGGAAGGGGCAGCGGGAAGGCAGTGGGCAGGCAGCGGGAAGGCAGTGGGGTGCAGGTGTCCTGAACCGGGGGCATGCAGCATGGGCGTGGAGCGGGGGCGTGCAGTTCTTGCGAAGAGGGGCATGCGTACGTGGGGTGCTGTGTGAGTTTCGATTCCGTCTTACTGGGAACCCTTTTAACCGCAACCCCCATTCCTCACCTGCGATGACACGCACAGCGTGTATCGCGGCCTCTCCTGCAGCTGCTGCCGGCGGTCGAAGTCCCGGTACCAGGGGATCAGCACTGTCTCGATGCGGCCACCTGCGTGTGCGTGTGCGTGTGCGTGTGCGTGTGCGTGCGCGTGTGCGTGTGCGTGTGCGTGTGCGTGTGCGTGTGCGTGTGCGTGTGCGTGTGCGTGTGCGTGTGCGTGTGCGTGTGCATGTGCAGCCAGGGACAGTACCTCAGTCCGAAACCCAAAACAGAGCCCAAAACAGAGCCAGAGCCTATGTCCCCTCACGCCCCAGCCCCTACACTTCTGCTCCCACCCGCCGCCCTCTCGCCGCCCACTGCTGCCCGCCCGCCGCACCACCCGCCGCCCACCCACCCGCCACCCACCCGCCGCCTCTCCGCCTGTGACCCGGAACACCAGCTTGCGAGTGCCGTCCGCGGCAGGAACCACCTCCTGCAGCGCCAGACCGCCGTCCAGCGTCAGGAGGGGCCTGTGACGTGAGTGGGGAGTGGTGTGTTGGCAGGGGTAGTGTGGGGCGTGTTTTTTTGCATGTGACCGTGTCAAGTCAACGTGACCTGACAAATGCACCCAGCGTGACCAGACCAGACCAGACCGGCGCGGTCACCCCTCTGCACACACAGCCAGTCCGTTTAGCCCAACACCCTCCCTGCCCTCCCGGTCCCAGGCACGCACCCGAACCGCTGCACGAACCCGGCGCTGAACCCGTCCACCACCGCCTCTCCCCCCGCCTCCTCCAGTCGCCGTAGCCCGCCGCCATGGTACGATTCATACGCACACGGCTGCTGCTGCTGCTGCTGGTGATGGGGCTGGGTCTTGAGAGGAGGCGGCGCCGCGGTCCCATGTACGCTAGGAGCGGCATGCACAACTGATTGGCCGCTGTTGCTGTTGCTGTTGCTGTTGCTGTTGCTGTTGCTGTTGCTGTTGCTGTTGCTGTTGCTGCTTCTGCCGCCGCCAGCGAGTGGGCCTGCGCCGCAGCCAACTGCGCTGGTGTTGCGGGAATAGATCCAGCGCCACAGCTGATCTGCGCGGCTGGGCCGCTCGCCTGTGGGCAGGTAGTCGGTTACCGGTTTTAGTTACAGATGCGCCGAAAGCGGTTGGCATCCTCTGCCGAGGCGGTTGGTTGGCGGTTTCAGGCGATTTGTGGAGCATTCAGCAACAGAGACGTCCCCAGACCGTGACATACCGTTAAATCGCCTCTAGACGCGTGGCAATGCTTCCCATCCCACTTCCTAGGCGTTCCAGCCTTGCCCTCCCTGGATCTCACCTTGCGCTTGGAACCAGTCCCGCAGCTCTTCTAGTGCCAGTGATTTGACACACAGGCGGCCCTGGTCGTCGTGCGTATTGGGCCTGTGGTGCAACAGACAAAACAACGGTTGACGCAAAGGCAACTAAGCGACGCACATGGCCCGGAGACGGGTGGCCCGTGGCCGATTTGACACAGCACGCAGCATCGGCAACACTCGGCGCCTCCTGGGCTTCCCAGGGATGTCCAGCAACTTGCAACACGAACCCTGGTGTCCTCTTTTTTGCATACGTGGTTGATGGCCAAATACGGACAGAGTTAATCACCTGCCGAGTGCCAGTGCTGCCTCCGTGGCTGCGACCGACGCACTAGCCGCGGTCACCCGAGGCGGCGTGACTGGGGTGCGTGGCCCTGCGGTGTGGGCGGCGCGCAACGAAGGCCAAAGTCCCAGCGCCCTTGAAGCTCCAGTATGCGTGCCAAGCGCAGTCCGCGCAGCACTGCTGATGCCTGCGGGCCTGGCGAGCGCGAAGGAGGGACGAGTCGTCTGGCTCGAGCGGACGACGTCGCATCGCCGACCGCAATTCTGTGTCGCAGACCCGAATTCGTGCATTGATAAGGACGGTCTACTATCTCAGCTCCTAGAACTGATGCGTTATCTGAATCAAAACTTAAGGACCCAGCGCACGGACCCAGCGCGTGCAGTCGATTCCGGCTTGCATAGGTTTGCGGACTGCCTTCGCAAGTCCGGCCCCTATTATTCTACAAGGATGTGGTACCTGTGTCTACTTGCAGAGCATCTGGCATGGACAGCGACCGATTTGCACGCCGAAACACAGCATGCCGCATGCGAACCCCAGTGTGCGACCCCCGACCCCCGTCCCCTTGCCCCCCCTCTTCGGCAGCCTTCCTCACAATAGTCTGAGATGCCTCCAACTCAATGCAAGCCTCTAGTCGGCACTCCATCCCCTGTGCTGCAGGCCCCCAGCCTGGCGATAGCCCGCGAAGATGCCAACGCTTGGTTGGAAATGTCCTCGGAGACATGGACACATCGTCGCCATGAGCACGCGTGAAAGATGGTTTGATACTAGCCGCATGAAGCCTTAGCATAACGGCAACCGTTGGAGTGCATATGCTGAAGCGTGCTAGGTCAACTGCTGGACGTAGGCAGCAGGTCGGGAGACGGCGATGGCACCGGCCAGCCAGATTCGCGAAGAGCGAGGCCGGAAGATGGAGGCTTATGACAAGTATGTTGCATATACACCAAGAAGATACCAGCTGGCTTGGGACAAAAGGGAACGGGACTCGCAGAGGGCACATGGAACGCGAAGGCGAGCAAGGCGTGGCTCTCGTCGCCAAACGCAAGCGTCAGAGCCTCTAAGTGCGTAAGATACAGGCTAGGTAACCCGCCTGTGCGAGCTGTACTGGTCACACCGGCTCGAACACTGGCCTTCTCGCCCCCTGCTCTGCCAATACGATTCGCGAACGCTGCCCGTTCAACGGGCCCATGCATCGATCCCGCCACCCTAGCTGCATACATAACGTCTTCTGTAATCTATTGTACATCACCAGCAAACACTAGCGCGACAATCGTGTTTCTAAAAGACCCGCAAAGTCCCGGGCCTCTGTAAGTTGCCTGAACACAAACTGTAGTGTCCTCTGTAAGCTGTTTCACGATTCGTACTATACTTGATACTATTACGTGCCTCTAGAAGATAAAAGCCACGACATCCGGAGCGCAGTCTCGAGGTCGCAAGCAAACGCGAGCTCCCTGACCAGCAGACGCAAGCTTCGTGAGTTCATACTTGATATCTGATATATCTCATGGTTCAAAGCTGAGGGGCCAGACACCAAGCGCCTAGCCGGCCCGAGTCGCGGGCGCGAATAGCCCGTTGCGCGACAAGGCCACGCAGGGCCCAGACACTTTCGCCAGGCCACTTATTGTTGTCGCTTAAAATGTGCGATGTAGATACAAGTGGATGGATCGCTTCTCCTTTGGAGCTCACACCGGTGAGTGAGCTCGGTTGGGCTGGGACCTCCGTACTCACACCTCAGACCCCCGAGGCACCCCGCCCCTCACACCAGCCCCGTCCTACATTGCCCTCCCCCACCGTCGATTTCTTAAGCACAGTGCATGCTCCGTAACCTACAGGCACGTCATACTCGAGGGGGTCGCAGCCGGAGGTTGCCGATGCCCCCCAACTCGTAGCGCCTTTCGCAACGACGGCGGCGGCCGCGCCGGTGCTGCTGACCATCGACCACCTCGACCCTCCGCAACCACCACGGCAGCACCAGCAGCAGCCGTGGCAGCAACAATACAGCGCACAGCAATCCACGGTATGGCACGGCTCTGCCGGCACGACCACCTCGCCTCCTCTGCCAGGCTGGGCCTCCTGTCCTGCCACGCCGTCGCCCGCATCAGCGGCCGCCGCAGCCGCCACCCTTGCGGCCGGGCCACTCGACACCCACATGACCCTCTTCCCTCGCCGCCAGCGCCACGCCTGGCATGCATCCGCCGTAGTGGCCACGTCTCCCACGCTTGGCTCCGCAACGGCGCTGCTGACGGCGGCGGCACCTTCCGGTAGCACCAGCGGCGGCTGCCGCACCGCGCCCGGCGGCCTCACCGCCGCTGCCGCGTGCCCCACGACAAGCGCCGGCGGCGGCGGCGCGGCGCCTGGAGCAGCCGCCGCCGGCGGTAACGGCAGTGGCGGCCGCATCATGAGGGTGCGGAGCCTTTCTGTGGACGGATCCGTATGCAGCAGCGGGGGCAGCAGTGGCGAGCACCAACAGCAGGCTCCGCCGTTGGCGGAGGAGGTGGCGGCGGCGGCGGCCGCGGCCGCGGCTGCGCGCGCCGCCGCGCATTCACTTGCAACAGCAGGTGGGGGCGTTGTGAGCCGGGAGATGGGGCCGTCTGTTTCTAACTGGATGGTCCCTAGCTAGCCTGCATGGCGTGGCGTGGCGTGGGGTGGCCTCAGCGGTAGGTGGATGTGCATGGACAAATGTGCAGCCGCATAAGCATGTACCGTATGGGCACGTGCGCGTGTGGTCAGTAGCCAGCCGCTGGTGACGGTGGCGAGCGCGGCAAAAGCAGTACCTGCCGTAGCAAGCGGCGCGAGAAAGCGAGATGCTCCAGCGCCCCAGACCCAGTTCAGCAGGCGGCGGCTTGTGCGCGCGCTTGTGCGCATTGCCACAGCTAGCGCGGCGCCGAGTGCAAACAAGTGCGGTCTTGCTTTATTTGGCACGCACGCACTGAGGCACGCCTCCCGCCTCGCTTGCTACTCGCTCGCTCCCCACTCGCAGCGACGGCGGCGCCGCAGTCCAGGAGGCCGGCCACACTGCTGCCGGCGTCAAAGCAGCCCCGGGCCAGGGCGCAGGAGGGCAGGGCGGAGGGCAACAAACGCGTCCGCAACGTGCCGCCCTGCAAAGGGTGCGGTTCGCAGCTCAAGCACGCGCAGTACTTCGTGCACCTCAAGGACATCCAGCTTCGCGGCACCTGCCGCGGCGCCGCGTCCACGTCAGCGCCCAGCAGTCCGCCGCCGCCGCCGGCCGCCGCTGCGGAGGACGCCTCTGCAGCAGCAGAGGCGGCCGAGCGGCCCTCCGTGCCGGCGGCGTCTTCGGCGGTCCCTGCTGCTGCCGGCTCTACGGCGGCTGCCAGTACCACCGCTGTGCCTGCCTGGCTACCCTTCGCCGCTTCCGATGCCTTTGCCGGCAGTGAGGCAGCAGCCACGAGACGCCGCTCCGGCAACGGGGCCTCGCCGCGCCTCCTAAGGACCAAGACAACCGTTGCCCCGCCGCCACCCACGCCCACACACAACGCGGCGGCCAAACGGCCGGCGGCCGACCCAGCCGCTGCGCCGCCAGCGCCAGCGCTGCGCAACGCCGCCGCCGCCGCGGCGTCTGGGGCGGTCACTACTATCGCCACGACCCTGCTGGTTGCGCCGCGGCAGCCGCCGCCCCTGCTGCAACATGGCAGCATGGACATGCGAGCTGTGTGGGCTGCTACCACTGGTGGTGGTAACCACAGTGCCGCCTGCGTGACCACCGCAGCCGCCGGCGCCAGCTCCAGCAACCCCTGCTTCCCCCAGTCGGATAGTGGCGCCTTATTCCCCCCGCTGTCGCACACGTCTATCACGACGGCGGCCGGGGGAGGCACTGCGGTGGCAGCGCCTGCACCGCCGCAGCGGCCGCCGCCTCAGCAGCAGCGGCCTCAGCAGCCGCAGGGGCAGCCTCAGCTGCAGCCCGAGCAGCTGCTGGCGCCTGCGGGAGGCAGCTGGGACCTGTCGAGCGTGCGCAGCTCCTTGGCAGCTGCTGGTCCAGGTGCGTGGGCCCATCGTGCGTGCGTACATGTGCACCGAATTGCGAGCGCTTGCGAGTCTTTGCGCACGCACGCGAGCGTGCGTGTTGTTACTATGCGCATGCACACGATGACACGGTATAAGTGTGCGTGGTTGGTTGCTTGGGCCCAGCAGCTGGCGTCCAGCAGCTCACCAACCGATCGATAGATAGATTCCCTGCTCGCTCAGGTCGGTGGCGCGCTACTACTTATTAGCTTCTTCATTCGTCGTCCCTGTTGTTTGACATATGCACTGCATCACGCCACATCACATCGCGCCCACAGATGACGTGCCGCTGGAGCTGCTGCTGGATGGCGAGTTCACAGCGGCCATGCACCGCCTCACCTGCGATGGCAGCGGCGGCAATCCCCTCGGCGGCGGCAACACCTATGGCGCCCACACCTACACGCACGCCTTGGCGGGCCCCGCTTCCACCCCCGCTGGCGCCATCATGGCATTCCCGCCAGCGGCAGCAGCCGCCGGTGGGGCGGCGGGCATTACGCAGCAGCCTTCAATGGCGCTGCGACAGCTTGAGTATGAGTACACGCGCGCCGCCTACACCACTGCCACGGCCGGCGCGGCCGCCGCGGCCGCCCAGCCGCAGCAGCCGCTGCTGCATTGGATGGCGCACAACCAGCAACATCTTAATCATAACCAGCACTACAACCAACAACACAACCTCCAATATCTACAACATCCCCAAGCCCACCATATGCCGCAGCGTCAGCTGATGCTGCAAGGCAGCAGTGGCAGTGCCGCTGCGCGCGGCGCCGGCGCCCACTGCTTTGGCCGCCACAGCGTGTCCGGCGGCAGCGCCAGCAGCAGCATCGGCGATCTCTACAGCCGCCCACTCGGCGGCGGGCTGATCGGCAATGGTGCTGACGTGTCACAGTCCGTGCCGCTGCCGGGCTCTCTGGACTGGTGGGACCAACAGCAGGCGCCTCCGCAGCAGGACGCATGCGGCGGACGCTTCTACCGGCCGACACTCTAGCGTTCACACACACACACACACACACACACACACACACACACACACACACACACACACCTCACAATGGCTTGCTTGCGTGCCGGTACCGCCCCTGCCTCAGTCCGTGGGTCCATCGCACCCTTGATTGGCTGCAGCAGCCGCTACACGGGCAACGCTGTCGTGCCAGTAGCCTGGCGGGGTGTGGGCTGCGTGTGTGTGTGGGGGGGGGGGGGTGGAGGTATCGCCTTGGGAGTTGGGAGGCAGTTTCGGCGTGGCGAACCAGGTTGTCCTATTTGCCAGATAGGTTGGGCGTGCAAGCGCGCTGTAGACAAGTAGTACACATTTTTGTGATGTGCCGAGCATGAGCCCTTCCAGATAGCTAGGACCCCGCTGTCACACGGGTAACCGGACACAAAGCCAATTTCGTTGCTTTGAGTCGTTTGGTGATTCCACCTGCTGTTTGTTAACATACATTCATCCCTAAACCCCTGCCACACGATCGAGCATTTGATTGATTGTGCCACTCGCGCTGGTGGCAGGTGAGGTGCGCATGCTGTGTGTTTTTGTGCGACGCAAGGATGGAGGGCGCACAGCGTGCATGTGAGCAGTCGTGCAGACAGATGGCAGCAAATGAGGTCCGTACGTGTTGAAGTGGGCAGACTAGGAGCTGACGTAGAGGCCCATACTCGTGGCGCAGCAGGCCGCTTGGGATTGCAACATAGAAGGCCAATTCTTTCACCAGGTAGCACCCATCGAAGTTATGCGATTGGAACGTTTCCCGCCAAGAAAGGGGGGGCGCAGCGTATGAGCCAGGCGGTGTAGGGCCTTTCGTTGGAAAGTGCCCTTAAAGCACTGGCGCCTGGCGGCTTGCGTGATTAGACGCACTGCATATGTGCATGCTGAATTGCTTATGTACATCGGAATAAGCCTGTGATTCGGAGCTTTGCTGTGTTGTGAGCATTGATGTACGGTATGTGGTGTGTACAGTGTGCTTTCCTGCTCGTGTGTGATGATGACTGCGTTGAGCAAAGCAAGAGACCTGGTGCCAGGTGCGCCGGCTTGAAGACATGGAATGATGGAAATGGACAATGGGAAGCACTTTGTGGAAGGCCAAAAAGCATGATCAAGAACATGGCGGGAATGCGGGGTGTCGTGTAACATGTGCCCCACCTTCCTCTTTCCTGTTGCACCCCACCCATTTCCCGTGCCAAAGGGGGGAGGGTCGAGTGGTCGACTCGTCATCATCCAAATGGAGTTGCGCTGCCCCAGGGGTGCGCTGCCCCCGCGCTGCCCGGCCGGTGTGGCCCGTCCAGAGGCCCATTGCGTATTCTGCCGCCGGGGCCTCTCCTAGTGCTGACCAACACCATTCGGAACCTCCCTGGCCACGCACCCTCACCTTGACCCTCACCCGCAGCTGCAGACCAGTGAACCAACAATTGTAACGGCGGAACAGAGGAGCACGAAATACAAATTACGTGGGCACATATGATGGGAAAGCTGAGGGGGCAGGGGCCTGCCGAGGCCCCTGCTCGTTTTCGCCCTTACAGGGGCGGGGGTGGGGGGGTGGGGGTGGGGGGGGGGAGGGGGCGCCGGGTTGGTGCAGGCAGGCCATCATGCACCCCCGAGCTATAGTCGAAGCAAGGGTTGGGCAGGTGGATAATCGAAGTCCAGCTAAGCTTGGGGCAGAAGAGAACGGGACTCGCAGAGGGCACATGTAAGGAATGCGAAGGTGAGCGAGGCGTGGCCCTCGTCGCCAAAAGCAGGCGCCTGAGCCTCTAAGTGAATAAGATACAGCCTAGCTAGCACGCCCGTGCGAACTGTACTGGTCACACCGGCTCGAGCGCTGGCCTTCTCGCCCCCTGCTCTGCGACTGGTATGACTCGCTGCCCGTTCAACGGGCCCATGCATCGATCCCGCCGACCAGGCTGCGTACATAAATGTCTTCTGTAATCTATTGTACATCACCAGCAAACACTAGCGCGACAATCGTGTTTCTAAAAGACCCGCAAAGTCCCGGGCCTCTGTAAGTTGCCTGAACACAAACTGTAGCACATCATCAGCCACAAACAATAGCGCGACCATCGTGTATTTGTAAGGCCCACAAAGTCCACAAAGACCCAAACAAAGCGAGCTTGCACGGTGCTCTCTCTCTAGTCTCTGCAGCCTCGTGAGTACTTTCATGAGCCATAGCCTTGTATAAGTGCAATAGCACAAGCAGCTGGGGCAGTCCAACAGCATTTTGCCGGCGTCTGGTGCGCTGAGCAAGCGAGCTTCGCGAAGCCTGCTCGCAACGCCCGGACCCCCGTTACGGGACTCCAGACCTAAGCCGATCTTCTTCTAAACTCCCGCGAACTTATATTGTAATGGAGAGCTTTGCGTCGGCTCCTGTGACGGGTGAGAAGGGTCTTCGATGTCCGGCACGCTGCTGCCCAACACACTGCATGTCGCCCACACGTCCCCACGCACGCTTACATTCGCGGCCCTAATCCTGACACCAAATGCCTCCACTCTTCGGAACTCGCAGTGCCGTCGGCCATGGCGTCTCTGAGCCTGGACCTCCCAGTAATGAATTGGGACTCGTGCCCAGCCTCACCCTCCACGCCCCCCGCCGCTTCACCCGCCGGCTGCCTTATGGGCGCTTGCACCGCGGCGGCTGGTGGCGCCGGCGGCAGCATTCGGGCGCGCAGCAGCTCCGCCGGCGGCTCCACTTCTTGCAGCGCTGGTGAGTGAAACAGCGCGTACGCCAGCTGGATATGGAAGTACGTACTGACGAGCACTGGATGGGGCGCACAAAGGCCTTGCGGGATCGGCCGGATCGCTGTCCCGAGAACGGGAAACGTTTGGGGTGAAGATTGAAGCGTACAACAGCAGCAAGCTTTTTCGCGGCTTTATCACTCACCTGCTACCGCGTTGTGGCTTTCGCTCTCGCTTCCCGCAGCCGCCAGCGGAGCGCTGGCACCCCAGAAGAAAACTAAGAAGCGCGTCCGCACCGTGCCGCCCTGCAAAGGATGCGGCTCGCAGCTTAAGCACGCGCAGTACTTTGTGCACCTCAAGGACATCCAGCTTCGCGGCACCTGCCGCGGCAAGGCCGCTACCGTTGCTGACGAGCCGGGGGCGCCGCCGGCTGCCGGCAACACCAGCAGCGGCACCAGCAGCGGCAGCCGCAGCCGGCAAAGCGAGTGCGGCACCGCGGCCACTCGCCCCGCCACGAAGCAGGACAGGCCGCCGGTCCACAAGTCCGCCACCTTCACGGCCGCCAAGCGGCCGACCGCGCCCCCAGCAGCGTTCGCGCAGCCCGCCCTGCTGCCGCTGCCGCTGAAGGACACACCGATGTTTGCCTCCGCCGCTGCCACTTCCACCGCCACCGTTGCGCCCGCTGCTATGGCGGTGTCCGCCGTGCTCCCACCGCCGCAGCTGCCGCAGCTGCAGCGGCCCTTCGCGTGGCAGGCGCCGCAGCCACAGCCCTTCGTGTGGCGGCAGCAGCAGCAGCAGCAGCAGCAGCCGCAGGCACTCCTGGCGCCGCAGCCCCGGCCTGTGTGTGTGGCATCCGCCGCCGATGATGACGAGGACAAAGATCTGGACAGCTTTCTTGCGGCGGTGTTCGCCAACGAGCTCGCGGCGGGGCCTTTTGACGACACCGCGTGCCCCGCCTCCGCTAACGCCGCCGCAGACGGCGGCGGCTCCTTCGCGCCCCTTCTCCTCCCACACGCGGCGTCCCCGGCGCTGCCGGACGCGGCCGCGAACGGCCTGCCTCTGGCGTGGCTGCCAGCAGAGGGGAATGTGGAGGAGGAGGTGTTCCAGAGTGGTGGGTTTGCGATGGAGGTGGAGGTGCTGGAGCTGGCGGCGGAGCTGGCGGCGGCCGTGCCCTGTTCGCCCGGAAGCACCAGCGGCTGCAGCAGCGGCGGCTGCAGCAGCGGCGGCAGCAGCGGCGGCAGCAGCGGCTGTAGCAGCGGCTGCAGCACCAACAGCGGCGGCGCCGCCTGTCCCGATGGCGCCTGGGCTTACGGCTACTGCTGCTGATGGCGGGAAGAGCATATTGGTTGTAATGATGGACTGGTGGACTGGGGATCGGTTTTGATGATGGACTGGTGGACTGGGGACTGTCCCCTCCAGCAGCGCTACTGCCATACCGTAGGTGGAGATGGAATGTGGCGGCGCCGTGCGCTGAATGCCCTGGTGGCGCCGGCAAGGCCTCATCGCCGCCAGCTAGCGCTAGCAAGAGCATCATCTCACCTCTTGAGTTAGATTCAAATAAGCTCGATTTGGGAGCATTTCAACGCATGCTAGACCAGGTCACAGGCAGATTGGCACGGCTAGCCTGCTGCCACAAAGCAAACAGAAAAGGCATCAGTGCTGGGCCGGCGCCTTGCACGCAAGGCGCTCCCATACATAATATTCATCATGGTGATATCGCCAGCATTGATAAATGTCTACAACCTAAGTGACGGGAACTCGCAAAGTGTTTTGTGTGTGTGTGTGGGCATGTATGGTGCGGCGGAGCGCGTGCAGCCGCAGAAGGATAGCTAGGGTCGTGATCAAAAGGACGCGGGCTAGATTATGTAACGCAGGTTTCCGCTCGGAGGCTGACTCGAATGCAGTTTGCTTACTCAGCTCAGAATAATGTATGTCTCTTTGTTTGGGCGTGAGCACGGTGCTGCCGAGAGACGACGTATGCGCGCATGCCGCAGGCCCGGCTTAAGAAGTATAATGACCTGAAGAGTAATTCCGCAAGAGCTACTGTGGGTGTGTGCGTAGCAGGGTAGGTTCTGTGCTTTTACATACCGTATGGTGCGTGAGCAAGGCGTTTCGCCACGTGCAATCACGTGGAAACATGTGTGTTGGGGTTGCGCCGTGGGGTTGCGCTGACAGTGTACGAACAATCGGTGATGCCTCTTGATAGGGCTTGGCGCGTGTGATGGCTCGCAGCCGGTGGCGTGGCGTCGTGAGCAGCTTGCAGTGTGTGAACAGAGTGTGTTGGATACATACCAAGTCACGATACCAAGTACATACCAAACATTTACCCCGTGATTCGAGACGTGTGTGAGCTCCGCTGCTTTCAGCGCCGCCCCTGTATCAGTTGTGTGACCGTAGCCCTGCTTGGGTCCTAGTTCTGAGTTGACGTTGATGCGAACTATGGCACGCGGTAGATAGCGTTTGCATGCTGCTGTCGCTGGGGTTCTATCCGTGCGAGAAGGCGTGCTTGTGCCGTTGGGGCTTATGGTAGATAGCAGACAACACCATTATCAGAACATGGGCCTCGTGGACTGGCAAGTAACATTGACATGCGCAAGCCTCGCTAGCTTGCGCGGTGCCCGCCTGCAACTGGCACAGGCACACATGGACTGGGACACATGCTGTAACATGCACGCTCCCGAACTTCCCTCCGCGCCCTTCAGAAGCTACTGCGATCCTGCGGTCCCGGCGTCCCGCCCTCGCTGTCGGTTGGCTGGCTTGCTGCATTGACAGCCTTGCTTGGCAGGTTCTTGCCATTTGTGACGTTGTGGGAGGCTGGGTCGAGGAGGTGGGGCCGGCTTGGCAACATGAAATCTTACAGGGTACGTCACACGTAAGAAACAGCAAACAGCCCGCAACACTTCCAACATTCAGAATGAGCGCTACACACTAAGACACGCACATACGTAGGACGACAGTGCTGGACAGTACGAGCCTATCAAAGTATTGGCTCCGGAGCCATATGCTGATGCAATTCTGTACACTACCTGCGCGTCAACAAACAAGATATCACCCGCCGTCAGAGCACACACACGCATGCACACACACACACACACACACACACACACACACACACACACACACACACACACACACACACACACACACACACACACACACACACACACACACACACACACACACACACACACACACACACACACACACACACACACACACACACACACACACACACAACACGACTGGACTCGTCTGGACCCGGCAAAGCCACCCACGGCGGGCCCGCCGGCCCGCGAACCCTGGAACTCCGCTCCGTCCAAATGCCCGGCGATGCAGTTGGAAGTTGGATGTTGCGCCGCCAGCATATGCAGGCAGCAGGAGGTGGGGGCGGGAGGCACGCACTCGCGTGTCGTCGTCCGCACGTGTGTGTGCCAATACCCATTGGTAATCCTCCCGGCGCCGCTTCTGCATTGCTGCTGCAGCGGTTTGGCTGTGTCCCAAAGTCCCAAAGGCATTGACGCCCGCAGTACACCGCACATCGAAATGTTTGGCCTGCCCTATGACGCTGAAATGAACTGCTGAACCCGACACGAGCCCAGCGGCACAGCACTGTACGGCACCAGCCCGCGCGACACTGCGCCAATTTCCACAAATACACAACTGCACACTTACTGAAGACCCCCAATGCATACTGCCAGAACCCCAATGCAGAGTCTCTCCTTGCCCATAGCGCCATGCCGTGCAGTCCTTTTTTGTAATGTCGCATTCATACCGTGCAGTATCCAAACATTCGTACTCTTCCTCGGCCCGATGCTGCTGCGTTCAAATGCTGTCACTACAGCCACCGCTGCGCACTGGGCACGCGTGTGCAACGACCCACACAAGCCCTGCCGCTCCCCCGCCCCCGTTGCCGTCCCACTACGGGTGGCTCTGCTCCGCACCATCTCCGGCACCAAAACCCGCGGCGGCTGCGGCGGCTGCGGCGGCTGCAGGCGCAGCTGCGACTGCCTCATTGGGCTGCGGCTCCGCCACCGCCGCAGGCGCCACTGCCGCGCCTGCCGCCGCCGGTGCAGCAGTGGCGCTTGCGCCGGCCCCTGCCTCCGCTGCGGCAGCAGGCGCGGCGGGCGGCGGCACGAGCAGCAGCGGCTGCGGCCCTTGCATGGCAGGCTGCGGCCCTTGCACGGCAGGCTGCGGCGCTGGCGGCAGCACCAGGACGGGGGCAACCAGCACCCCACCCGAGCCCGCGGCACCATTGCCACCACCAGGCAGCCCAGCCGCGCCTGCAGCCGCAGCCGCACCAGAGCCCGCAGCCGCAGCCGCACCCTGACCCTGCGTCTGCAGCTGCTGCAGCAGCCCCTGCAGCTGCTCCTGCAGTGCCGCCAAGGCCTCCGGCGCTATTCCCGCCACACCCCCTGGGTGCACCACTTGCACCACCACCTGCAGCACCACCGGCGCCGGGGCCGCCGCTGCAGCCGCGGGCGCAGGCGCAGCGGCAGCGCCAGGGTTGAGGCGGCGCCGCTTTGCGGCGCGCTCGGCGTTCTCATCGCCCCCGGCAGCGGGCGCGGCAGCGTTGGGCGGCGGCGGCGCGCCGGCGGCGGCAGCGGGCGCGGCTGCCGCTCCGCTGCGCCCTGTCTCCCAAACCTCATCACCACCAATGTCGTGGATGTCAGGAAACCCAATTCGATTCCAGGCCTCCCGTAGCCTCATACGGACAGCCCGGTCATCACGCCAGAAGCCCAGCAGTGCGGGTACACACCCCGCCGCTCCCGCCGCTGCTGCTCCTCCCGCCGCTCCTCCGGCCGCCGCCGCTGCTCCCGCCGCTGGTGCTCCGCCCGCCGCTGGTGCTCCACCCGCCGCTGCTGCTCCGCCCGTCGATGCTGCTCCGCCCGCCGCCGCTGCTCCTCCCGCCGCCGCTGTGTTTCCCGCCGCTGCTCCTCCCGCTACGCCCCCTGCTCCGGCGCCTGCTCCAGCGCCTGCTCCAGCGCCTGCGCCTGCCCCCACTCGCGCCGCCGCCCCGGGCCTTGCGCCTGCCCCCACTCGCACCGCAACCCCGGGCCCTGAGCCTCGCCAGTGCATGAAAACGTCGAGAGCCGGGTCGGGGCCACGCAGGCGAATGTGTGGTGCGCCGGCCCTAGGCAGCTGTAGGGGGCGGGTGAGAGGTGCGGGCAGGGAGGGCGGGTGAGTGGGGTAAAACCCTGGTGGGGCCGTGCCACGTGGTCGTGGCCGTGCTTGCATCGGTTCCCGGATAGGTGAGGTGCATCCTGCCGCCGATCCCCGCCCCTCGGACATCGCGGGACGCATGGCACGGACACGCACCCTTGCCTGACCGCACCCCGGTTCCGACTCCTCAACCCGACCCACCTGCCCGCCAGCCGCACCACGCCCTCCTTCTCCCGCACCACCCGCCCCGCCACCCGCCGCCGGCACCGCGGGTGCCGCTGGCGCGCCGGCGCCGCCCGCCAGCTTCGCCATGCGCTCGCGCACCGCCGCCGCCGCCCGCGCCCCAACGCCCGCCGCCTGCGCCGCCGCCTGCTGCCTGGCCAGCTGCACCTGCGCCTCGCGCGCCGCCGCCCGCTGCCCCGCTTGCTCCTCCATCCACCGCTTCCTCCGCTCCATGACCTCGTCCCGCGGCCGCGACCCATCATCCGCCGCCGCCGCCTGCGCTGCGCCGGCGGCCGCAGGCCGCGCCGGCGGCGCAGCCGGCGCCTGCGGCGCCGCAGGCGCCGCCGGAGGCGGCTGCGCCACGGCTGCCGGCGCCGCGGCTGCCGGAGGCGGCGGCGGCTGCGCCAGCAATCGGCCAGGCAGCGGCCCCCACAGCTGTTGTTGGAGTGCGGCCACATCGGCCTGCAGCAGGGCCTCCCCCTCCACACGTGCCTCTTCCATCATGCGGTCAAACTGGTCAAACATGCCCTGCACGCCCCCCGCCGCCGGTGCCGCCACCGCCTCCTGGAACGCGTTCAGGGCGTCGTCAAACTCATCGCCTATGCCGCCGTGGGGAAGCGGCAGCGGCGGCGGAAGCGGTACATTCAGCAGCGGCAGTACATCCGGCGCCGGCTGCGGCGGCGGGATGTCGTTGGCAGCAGCGGCGGCGGCGGCAGGGGCGCCTGGCGCCGCCAGCCCCGCCCCGCACTCGGCGCCTTTGCCTGCGGAACCACGTGTGTTGGCGGCTGCGGGCGAGGCTCTATGCAGCTGCCGGCCGGCACGCAGGCCCTCCGCCCGCACGCCATGCGCCTCCGCCCGCACGCCATGCGCCTCCGCCCGCACTGTCTCCGCCTCCACCCGCACTCTCTCTGCCTCCGCCCGCGCTCTCGCCGCCGCCTCCAGCAGCACCTCGACCCGCGCCCGCATCTGCTCGGCGATGGCCTGGTGCCGCTCCCGCGCCCGCGCGTGCGCGTCCGCCACCGCCGCCTGCGCCCTCGCCAGCGACCTCTGCCCCGCAGCCACGCCGCCATCGTCATCGCGCGCCTCGCCGTCCGCGCCGCCGTCGCCACCGCCGCCGCCGCCAGCGGCGCCGCCGCGCGCTTTGGCGGCCGCCGCCGGCGGCGGCGCCGCCGCCGCCGCGGCTGGATTCTGCACCGGCGGCGGCGGAGGCGCCGCCGCCGCCAGCTCGGGTGCCCCGGGGCCGCCAAGCAGCGCGTCGTCATCGTCGTCACTGCCGTACACAGGAATCGCATCCAGTGCCGTATCGCCGCCAGCGGCGCCACGCCGGATCGCGCGGCGGCGGCGGCGCCGGTCGCCCGGGCCGCCGCCAGCGGCCGGAGCCGGCAGTGGCACGAACTGCGTCCGCTTGGCGCCTCCTGCGGCGGCGGCGGCGGCGCCGCCAGCGCCGCCGGCGCCGGCGCCGTCGTTACCGTCGTCGTCTGAGGAGGAGGTGTCGCCGATCAGGCGGAGCATTCGGCCCAGCTCATCTTCACTGCTACTGTTACTGCTGCCACCGCCACTGCCGCCGGCGCCGCCAGGGCCGCCCGCGCCGCCGCCGGCGGCGCCAGGCCTGCCAGCGCGCGCATCATGGCGGACCCTGGCGGGCAGAGCAGCAGCGGCAGAGAAGGGCGCAGGGCTGCGACGGCGGCGCCTGGCCGCGGCGGACTTGGCCGCGGCTCCCGCCGCCGCCGCTGCTGCTGCCGCTGCCGCAGGCGGGGGTTGTGCCGGCGGCACTGCGGCTGCCGGCGCGCCGGCCGCCGCCCCCGCGCCGCCGCCGCCGCGCCGGGCTGCGTTACCCGCGTCTTGGAACAGCATGCCAGCCAAGAAATCAACAAAACGGTTCGGGCCCTGTTCAGCACCCGCCGCCGCCGCCGACTGCTGCTCCTGCTTGACGCCGTGCCGCGCCGCTCCGGCGCTGCCGTGGGCGGCGGCGGCGGCGGCGGCGGCGGCGCTCCGGCGGCCGGCCGCCGCCGCCGCCGCCGTTCGGCTGTCACCCTCGGCGCCCGCACGGCTGGTCCCGCCGGCGTCCCCCGCAGCGGTACGGCCGGCGCGTTCCGCCACCTCCAGCTGGAGGCAGACGTCCTCAAAGCCCCATTCCAACCACCCGCCGCCGTCGCTGTCACTGCCGCCGCCGCCGCCGCCGCCGCCGCCACCGCCGCGGCGCCGGCGAGGCCGCTCGCCCAGCCCCGCACCCGCGCCCAATCCTGCCGGGACCGGGCGGGCGGGCCGGCGCGTCTGCATTACCTCTCCGGCACTGCCGGCGGCCGCCGCGCCGCCGCCGCCAGCAGCCGCCGCCGCTCTCCGCGCCCCTGGGCCGTTGACGGACTCGGCGGCCCTCGTCTGAGGAGCTGCCGCCGCGGCGGCGGCGGCAGGGCCCTGGCATGGCAGGCGTCCGCATGGGGCGCACAACATCACTTCAGGGTGAGGAGGCTTAGAGGGCACGAAACCGGCACGCATCGGAAGATCCGGTGCCCAGCTACCTGGACCCACCACCTGCCCACCGCCTCCAGATGTGTGTCACCGGCACCCGACCTGCGCTCTTGTCATCTGCCGTGCCACTGTACCGCCCGGCACGAACCCAAAACCCAGCCTGGCGCCCCCCCAGGGCTGCGCAGCGCTTGCATACTGGTCCCACCGGTCCCACCGGCCCCGCCAATGTGCGCCCCCCACCTGCTTCCCCAGCCGCGCCGCCGCCGCACGCCGCCGGGCCGCTTCCAGCGCCGCTAGCGCCCTTTGCTTGCGCCTGTGTGAAACATCACCAGGCATGGGCAGTGCACACGGGTACGATGTCGGTACGATGTGGGTACGATGCCGGTTAGGGAGAGGTGTCATATGGCAGGGGCAGTCCCTCGTCTACCCCTCTTTTGTAGAAGACCTGCCGGGGCCCGGTTAGAGTGCCTCGGTGAGAAGGATGGATCCGAATCAGGCCTTTAACGTGTGCATACACTGTCGTGCAGGCGTGTCCTCCCGGCGTGGTTGTACGGCAATAAGGTTGTACGGCAATGCATGCGGGTGCAACACCGGGCATGGGCAGTGAGGGCGCCGTGGCAAGGCATACACCCCCAGGCTGGTTGGCTTGCACACCGGACCGACACGTTGGCAGCCCCGCAACGGCACACACGGCACACACGGCACACACGGCACACACGGCACACACGGCACGCCACAATACCCGTAGCGAGTACCCTATGCGTTACGCGCCCACCCTCCCACGCCGTCATTCCAGCACCGACTTAGCATGACTCACTCGGCCGCCGCCGCCGCCGCCGCCGCGCCGCCCGCCACGTCCGCCCGCCCCCGGATCCGAGGCAGCGGCTCCGGATCCTCGAGCTCCTGCACGGCACGCCGGTAGCGGTCCTGAGCGTTTGCCGCCTTCGCCTCTGCCGCCT